>NC_045806.1:75391674-75439864 GCF_009873245.2 Balaenoptera musculus | reverse complement strand
GAATCCCCTCTCCCTGCCCGCCGCGAAACAAAGAGACAAGAAAAAGTCTCTTGCCTCTTCGGCAGCTGCAGACTCTTTCCCGGTCTCCCTCCCAGCCAGCTGTGGTGCGCCAACCCCTTCAGGCTGTGTTCACGCCGCCAACTCCAGTCCTCTCCCTGCGATCCAACCAAAGCCCGGGCCTCCGCTCCCAGCCCCGCCCGCCCCGGCGGGGGAGCAGACAAGCCTCTGGGGTTGGTGAGCGCTGCTCGGCGCCGAGCCTCTGTGCGGGAGTCTCTCCGTTTTTCCCTCTGCGCCCCTGTTGCTATGGGATCCGCGCTGTTAGCCGCGGCTCGCGCCCGTCTCTGAAGTTCGTTTAGGCGGCGTTCTGAATCCCCTCTCCTCGCGCACCAGAGAACAGGGAAGAAAAAGTCTCTTGCCTCTTCGGCAGCTGCAGACTTTTTCCCCAGACTCCCTCCCGGCTAGCTGTGGTGCACTAACCCCTTCAGGCTGTGTTCACGCCGCCAACCCCAGTCCTCTCCCTGCGACCGAAGCCCGAGCCTCAGCTCCCAGCCCCGCCCGCCCCGGCGGCTGAGCAGACAAGCCTCTCAGGCTGGTGAGTGCTGGTCAGCGCAGAGCCTCCGTGCGGGAGTCTCTCCGCTTTGCCCTCCGCACCCCTGTGGCTGCGCTCTCCTCCGTGGCTCCGCAGCTTCCCCCCTCTGCCACCCGCAGTCTCTGCCCGCGAAGGGGCTCCTAGTGCGTGGAAATCTTTCCTCCTTCACAGCTCCCTCCCACTGGTGCAGGTGCCGTCCCTATTCTTTTGTCTCTGTTATTTCTTTTTTCTTTTGCCCTACCCAAGTACCGGGGGAGTTTCTTGCCTTTTGGGAGGTCTGACGTCTTCTGCCAGCGTTCAGTGGGTGTTCTGTAGGAGCAGTTCCACGTGTAGATGTATTTCTACTGTATCTGTGGGAAGGAAGGTGATCTCCGCGTCTTACTCTTCCGCCATCTTCTCTCTCCCCCCTCAATATGTGGTGACTCTTATTACACTTTACCTTTTAGAAGTTTGTTGTTGATGCCTTTCATATAAACTCTACCACAGGAAATTCTCACAAATGTCTAGCAGATTACTCTGGTTGCTTTCAGGAAAAAGCAGTATAAAAGTGAATGGAGGGGCTTCCCTGGTGGCGCAGTGGTTGAGAATCTGCCTGCTAATGCAGGGGACACGGGTTCGAGCCCTGGTCTGGGAAGATCCCACATGCCACGGAGCAACTGGGCCCGTGAGCCACAACTACTGAGCCTGCGCATCTGGAGCTTGTGCTCCGCAACAAGAGAGGCCGCGATAGTGAGAGGCCCGCGCACCGCGATGAAGAGTGGCCCCCGCTTGCCGCAACTAGAGAAAGCCCTTGCACAGAAACGAAGACCCAACACAGCCAAAAATAAATAAATAAATAAATAAGTAATAATAATAAAGGAATTCCTTTAAAAAAAAAAGTGAATGGAAAAAAAAAAGAAAAGAAAAGAAAAAAAAAGTGAATGGTATAGGGGAAAATATATTGTCGTCTAGGTAAAATATGATTGGTAGCTTTGCTCAGGGTGGTGGTGGTAAAGATATAAACAACAAAGTACCAAGAAATCAAGTTGAATTTAAAATTTTTGTTTTTTATCTTCCATTTCATTTTTAGGTGTATACTGCTGCGAATTTTTATATGGTGCATTGTAGCTGAGGTTTTGTTCTGTGCTTTGTTTTTATCAATATTATGTAATATCAGAATACATTTTAATGTAATTATAATGCTTATGTGTGCTCATGAGTTTCTTTTTTTTTTTCGTCAAATCTATTGAGTAACCTATGCCAAGCCAATGTGTCTGTTTACTATTTATAGAGGTTCAAGTTCTAATTTCCTATCTAAACTTGAAATTGTAGAAGATATTGACCCTGAAGTATTAGCTATACCAGTTTTCTTTTGACTCCTAATTTTGATTATGTGAGTTATTATACATATGTATTTTATATTCAAACAGCATCACTATCAGAAGCTTAGTTAGCATCTGTCCCTTACTGACTTGGCTAATAAAAGTAAGAATATATTGTAATTCATAAGTGTTATTTATTTTAATTTATCAATTTCACTAAGAGTAACATGGCTTTAATGACTAGTGCATCCTTGGAAACAGCCCAAGTTACCAATTCACAGATTGTCTTACCCTGCCCTTGTAAGGCACTGTGATAGTAAAGTGGATCACTTATTAATTCTTTCTGCTTACCTTATATGAAATATTCTTATCCAGTGAAGTTAACCATTGGTAAATTTTCATAAGAGTATAATGCCAAAGGTTAAAAGTGATGCATAATTGGCTTTATTTATTCTCTGCTTCTGCCAGATTTTGCCTTTGTCAGAGCAAACCTACTCAATTTCTCTTTTTTCTATGCATCTATAAAAAATGAAGTGAGCAGAATTATTCATAATTACCAAAATTTAGAAGCAATTAAGTTGCCCTTCAATAGGTGAATGGAAAAGCAAACTGCGGTACATCCATACAATAGAATATTGTTCAGCAATTTGAAGAATATTATTCAGTGATAAAAAGAATGAGCTAGCAATGTCAGCCAAATGACTGAATAAGAAGTCCTTCATTGTATCACACCTCAACAGCAACAATTTGACATCCATCCATTAACAAAAGTTCCTTTATGGAGTTGTGGGATCCAGCACAATATGCTAAGGGACCCAGGAGGAATCTCAGCCACCCATGTATCAGGTAATAGGCATACAGGTCTTATCCTGCCTGGGCACCTTGCAGTGGCCCAAGAACCAGCTCTAGCACCTCTTGGCCATGCTCTGGGAGCCCCTAGACAGCACTTGTCTTAGACAATCACCTATGGATGAGAGAACCATTGTGGAAGTCCAGGTTTCCAGCAGAAAATTTCCAGCACATTGTTGGAATAACAACAACAATGACAACAACAGAATGTATGTGTGTGTGTATATAGATAGATAGATAGATAGATAGATAGATAGATAGATATGTAATATATACACATACATATACATATATTATATATATACTTGCATATGTGAGTGTGTGTGTGCGTGTATGCGCATGTGTGTGTGCATGTGTTTGGATGCATTGCAGAGGGCAAGAGAAACGGTTTGACTTTACCAGTGTCACCTCTTCCCCAAGACATCACAATTCAGTGTCAAGAGATACTTTCTTGGGCCATGATTTCCCTCGTGGGGGAAAATGAGAGCACGTGAGTGAGTGTCCACCTTCCCTAGCTATGTGGGACACTGTCAAAGAGGCCCATTTCTCTCAAACCCAATCCAGAGTACTGAGTCATGAGCTTCATGACTAGGGGGTGAGAAGAGGCTGGTATAGTGGCAGATTGGACTCTTGGAGGGTATTAAAGGGATGAAGATCCTACAAACAGCATTGTGGATCCCATCAAGAAGCCCACACATGAGCCAATGGGGATACCTCATAAAGAGATCTCCCCAACTGGCACAAGGACACCCACAGTAATATGCACACCTTACTCAAACACACCCCATCATGTGGCTGGCTCCCTGTGTGCATTCCTGATGGTGGCAAGAGCCAGCTTTGGCAGACAGATAATGAGCTCATGCAGAAAAGTGGCCTGAATCTGTGGGTCAAGGAGAAACCACAACTTGAGCTTTAGCTCTGCCCTTGGGAAAGCAAATAGAAGGATGTCAGCACCTCACCTGGTGCATGGAGGACCAAAAGGCACGCAAGCTTAAGAATTCTACCACAAGAGGGAGCAAGAAGCATGGAGCAAGCATATCCACAGAAAGTCTGTGAAAGCTTCAGGATCCCTAGAAGGGTTAACAGAAGGTGTTTCTCTACAAAAGTCAGTTAGTGAATATTGGAGGAGGTGACTGTTATTTCAAATGTGAAGACAGCAATGCAAGGAGCTTGAAAAATCAAGGAAACATAGCACCACCAAAGGGTCACAATATTGTTCCAGCAACCAACCCCCAAAACCTGGAGATCTGTGATTTACCTGATGAATAATTCAAAATAGCTCTTTTAAGGAAGATTAAGAAGCTATAAGAAAACACATAAAGACAACTCAATGTAATCAGGAAAACAATATATGAACCAATAAGAAGTTTAACAAAGAGACAGAAATAATAAAAAATTAAACAGAAACTCTAGAGGTGAAAAATATAATGAATAAAGTAAAAAATGCAGTAGAATGAATCAACTGCAGACTGAATCAACAGAAAAGATACTCTGAAAATTAGAAGAGAGGAAATTTGAAATTATCAAATCAGAAGAAAACAAATAAAAAGAATACAAAACAGTGAAGAAAACTTATGTGATACCATCAAAAGAAAAATTCTGCAGATTATTGAAATCCCAGAAGAAGAAGAGAGAGAGGTAGTCAGAGAACAAATTTAAAGGAGTAATGGTTGAGAACTCCCCAAATCTGGGGAGAGATTTGGATTTCTTAGTTTATGAAGCTCATAGGTCACCGAAAAATTCAATTTAAAGAGATCTTTGGGAGTTGGGCAAAGATGTACAGTAGAAACACCCCGAGCCCATCTCCACTCATGAACACAGAGAAATCACAACTATCTGCAGAACAACAATGAATGAAAATGACCAGAACATACCAGAAAAGATATTCTACAACTAGACTTAAAGAAGGAACCACAGTGAGATGGGTAGGAGGGGCAGACTTGTGATATTGTCAAGTCCCATACCCCCAGGTGGGCAACCCACAAACTGGAGAATAATTATATTGCAAAGTTTCTTCCCCAGCAATGAGAGCTCTGAGTCCCACATGGGGCTCCCCTGCCTGGGAGTCTTTTCCTGGGAAGAAGAGCCCCCAGAGCATTTGGCTTTGAAGGTCACTGGGGCTTAAATTTGGGAGTCCCACAGGACAGGATAAAGGGCTCACACAAAATCTCACACACAGTGGAACCCAGGGCAAAAGCTTTAACTTGATAGGAGTCTAGGCCAGACCTACCTGCTGGTCTTGGTGAGTCACCCAGAGAGGCAGGGGGCAGCTGCAGCTTACCCTGTGAACATAGACACTGGCAGCAGCCATTCTTGGGCACTCCTTCTACCACATGAATGCTGGTGCTGGCAGGCACCATTGAGGGATCCTCCCTCTAGCTCATTAACACAAAGACCTGACCCCACCAGACATCATGTAGATGTTAGTGCTGGGATGCCTCAGGCCAAGCAACTAAATGGGTGGGGACACAGTTCCAGCCATCAGCAGACAGGCTGCCTAAAGACATCCTGAGCCCACAGCCACCTCTAGACACACCCCTAGCTACAATCCCTCCCACCAGAGAGTGCAGGACTCAGCTACACCCACCAGTGGGCAGGAACCAGCCCCAGGATCACCTGTGCCCCCACCCTGCCCTCCAGGAAGCCTGCTCTAGGCTTTAGACCAGCCTCTCCCACCAGGGGGAAGACACCAGACACAAGAAAACAACAATCCTGCAGTCTCTGGAGCCAGCCTGCCCACAGAAGGTCAGACCCTGCCCTGATACTAGCTGGGTCCTGGCACTGCCTACTAACAGGCCAACACAAGCTTCAGGACACCCTGGACCCAGACCCAACTGTGTCAGGAACTGAACACCCCACCAGCAAATTGGCATCAACTCTGGTATTCCTGGGCCCTGCAATCAGACTCCAAGACCCAGTCTGCCTGCCAGTAGGCCAGTACTAAACCCAGAACCTGGCTTCACTCACCAGTGGCTGGACAACATTCCTGGAGTCTTCTGGACCTGACTCTGCCCACCAATGAGCTACCATAAACCCCAGGCCCACAGGGTTCCACAGTCAGCCACTTCATGAACCATTCTGCCAACCAGCAGCTGGCACCCTCTGCACAAGGCAGGGCCTGGCAACCAATTGGACTGGGGGCCAACAAAACCTACCAAACCACCCACATAGTTATCCTGCCACAACAGAGTGACACACGCAGTCCTCAAAGGGGGAACCCCCTAGAGCATATAGCTCAGGTGACAAGAGGGGAGTGTGCTGCTGGGATACATAGAACATCTCATACAAAGGCCACTTCTTTAAGGTCAGGAAACATAACCAACTGACCACATACATAAAAATAAAAACAGCAATTTAGGCAAAATGAGGTGACAGAAGAACATGTTCCAGACAAAGGAACAAGATTAAAACCCCAGAAGAAGAACTAAGTGAAATGGAGATAGGCAATTACCCAAAAAGGAGTTCAGGGTATGATCATAAAGATGATCAAAGAAGTCAGGAGAAGAATGGATGCACAGAGCAAGAAGTTAGAAGTTTTAAACAAAGTTTGAAAATATAAAGAACAACCACACAGAGATGAAGAATAAAAAACTGAAATGAAAAATACACTAGAAGGAAGCAACAGTATACTAAAGGATACGGAGGAATGGATCAGTGAGCTAGAATACACAAGAGTGGAAATCACTAATGCTGAACAGAAAAAAAGAAAAAAAGAATGAAAAGAAATGAGGACAGTTTAAGGGAGATCTGGGACAATATCAAGCACATGAATATTTGCATTTTAAGGGTCCCAGAAGGAGAAGACAGAGAGAAAGGGGCAGAGAACATATTTGAAGACATAATAGCTGAAAATTTCCCTAACCTGGGAAAAGGAAACAGACATCAATGTCCAGGAAGTGTAGAGTAGCACACAGGATTAATCCAAAGAGGAACACACTAAAACACATTGTAATTAAAATGACAAAAATTAAAGAGAAAGAGAATATTAAAATCAACAAGGGAAAAACAACAAAAAATATACAAGGGAACTCCCATAAGGCTATCAGCTGATTTTTCAGCAGAAACTCTGCAGGCCAGAAGGCAGTAGCATGATACCTTTAAAGTGATGAAAGGGAAACACCTACAACCAAGAATAATCTACCCAGCACGGCTCTTGTTCAGCTTTGATGGAGCAATCCAAAGCTTTATAAACAAGCAAAAGCTAAAAGAGTTCTGCACCACCAAATCAGCTTTGCAAGAAATGTTAAAAGAATTTCTCAAAACAAAAAAGAAAAACCACAACTAGAAATATGAAAATTATGAAATGAAAAAGCACAAAGGCAAAGGCAAACATACAGAAAGGTATGAAATCTTCCACACACAAATCTAGCAGGAAGGTTAAATGACAAAAGTAGTAAAATCATCTTTTTCCACAATAAGCAGTTAAGGGATACACAAAACAACTAGATGTAAAATATATCAAAAATGGTAATTGTGAGTGGAGGAGAGTACAAATTCAGGGCTGTTAAAATGTATTTAAAATTAAGAGACCAGCAACTTAAAATATTCAGGATATATATTGCCGTATAAAACCTCATGGTAACCCCAAACCAAAAATCTATAATATATACATAAAAAAGGAAAAGGAATCCAAACATAACACTAAAGACAGTCATAAAATCACAAGAGAAAAGAACAAAAGAAGAAAGGGGAAAAAATGATCCACAAAATCAATTACAAAACAAATAAGAAAACAGAAATAAGAACTTACAAATCAATAATTACCTTAAATGCAAACAGACTAAGTGCTCCAATCTAAAGACATAGAGTGTCTGAATGGATACAAAAACAAGAGCCATATGTATGCTGCCTACAAGAGACACTTCAGATCTAAACACACACAGATAGAAAGTGAGAGGATGTAAAAAGGTATTCCATGCAAATGGAAATCAAAAGAAAGATGGGGTAGCAATACTCATATCAGACAAAAGAGATTTTGAAATAAAGGCTGTTACAAGAGACAAAGAAGGACACTACATGATGATCAAGGGATCAATCCAAGAAAAATATATAACAATTTTAATTATATATGCACCCAACATAGGAGCACCTAAATAAATAAAGCAAATATTAACAGACTTACAGGTAGAAATCAACAGTAACACAATAATAGTAGGGGACTTTAACACCCTACATACATCAACGGACAGATCATCCAGACAGGAAATCAATAAGAAAACACTGCCCTTAAATGATATTTTAAACCACATGGACTTAATTGATATATAGAGAGAGCATTCCATCTAAAAGTAGCAGAATACACTTTCATTTCAAGTACACATGGAACATTCTCCAGGATAGGTCTCATGCTAGGCCAGAAAACAAGCCTCAGTAAATTTAAGAAAATTGAAATCATATCAAGCATCATTTCTGACCACAACATTATGAGACTAGAAATCAACAACAAGAAAAAAATGTAAAAAACACCAATATGTGGAGGCTAAAGAACATGCTACAAACCAACCAATAGATCACTGAAGAAACCAAAGAGGAAATCAAAAAAATACCTAGAGACAAATGAAAAGGAAAACATGAGGATCTAAAATCTGTGGGATGCAGCAAAAGCAGTTCTAAGAGGGAAGTTTAGAGGGATAATAGCATACCTCAGGAAATAAGAAAAATCTCAAACAACCTAAACTTACACATAAAGGAACTAGAGAAAGAAGAGCAAACAAAACCCAAAAGTTAGTAGAAGGAAAAAACTCATAAAGATCAGAGCAGAAATAAATGAAATAGAGTCTAAAAAAACAATAGACAAGGTTAATGAAACTAAAAGCCAATTCTTTGAAAAGATTAAGTAAATTGATAAACCTTTAGCCAGACTCAGGAATAAAAGGGAGTGGGTCCAAATCAATAAAATCAGAAATGAAAAAGGAGAAGTTAAAACTGACACCACAGAAATACAAAAGATCATAAGAGACTATTACAAACAACTATATGCCAATAAAATGGGCAACCTAAAAGAAATGGGTAAATCCTTAGAAATGCACAATCTCGAAAGGCTCATCAAGGAAGAAACAGAAAATTTGAACAGACCAATTACCAGTTGTGAAATTGAATCAGTAATTTAAAAATTCCCAACAAATAAAAGTCCAGAACCAGTTGGTTTAACAGGTGAATTCTACTAAACATTTAGAGAAGAGTTAACACTTATCCATTTCAAACTATTCCAAAAAATTGCAGAGGAAGGAACATTCTCGTACTCATTGTATGTGGCCAGCATCACCCTGATACCAAAACCAGTCAAAGATAATGCTAACAAAGAAAATTACAGGCCAATATTACCAATGAATATAGATGCAAAAAAACCTCAACGAAATATTAGCAAACATAATCTAATTATACATTAAAAGGATCATACACCATGATCAAGTGGGATTTATTCTAGGGATGCAAGAATTTTTCATTATTCGCAAATCAATCAATGTGATACACCACATTAACAAATTGAAAAATAAAAATCATACGATCATCTCAATAAATGCAGAAAAAGCTTTTGACAAAATTCAACATACATTTTTTATAAAAATTCTACACAAAGTTAACAGAGGGAACCTACCTTGACATAATAAAGGCAATATATGACAAATCAACAGCTAACATCCTACTCACTGTGAAACGCTGAAAGCATTTCCTCTAAGATCAGGAACAAGACAAGGATGCCCATTCTCCCCACTTTTATTGAACATAGTTTTGGAAGTCCTAGCCACAGCAATCAGAGAAGAAATAGAAACAAAAGGAATCATAATTGAAAGGAAGAAGAAAAACTGCCACTGTTTGCAGATGACATGATATTATACATAGAAAATCTTAAGGACTCCACCAGAAAACGACTAGAGCTCATTAATGAATTTGGTAAGGTTTCTGGATACAAAATCAATATACAGAAATCTGTTGCATTTCTATAACAAAAATCTATCAGAAAGACGATTTAAGGAAACAATCCCATTTACCACTGTATCAAAAAACATAAAATACCTAGGAATAAACCTACTTAAGGAGGTAAAAGACCTGTACTTGGAAAATTATAAGACACTGATAAAAGAAATTGAAGACAATACAAACAGATGGAAAGATATAAAAATGTTCATGGATTGGAAGAATCAATATTGTTAAGATGATTACCCAAGGCAATCTACAGATTCAATGCAATCGCTCTCAAAATACCAATGGCATTTTCCAGAAAACTAGAATAAATAATTTTAAAATTTGTATAAAAACAAAAAAGACCCCAAATAGCCAAAACAATCTGGAAAAAGACAAGTGAGCTGAAGGAATTATGCTCCCTGACTTCAGACTATACTGCAAAGCTACAGTGATCAGAACAGTATGGTACTGGCACAGAAACCGACACATAGATCAATGGAACACCAAGCATTTATGGTTAATTAATCTATGACAAAGGAGGCAAGAATATACAAAGCAGAAAAGACAGTCTCTTCAATAAGTAGTGCTGAGAAAACTGGACAGCTATATATAAAAGAATGTGATTAGGACATTCTCTAACACCGTATACAAAAATAAACTCAAAATGGATTAAAGACCTAAATGTAAGACCAGAAACCATAAAATTCTTAGAAGTAAACATAGGCAGAACACTCTTTGACATAAATGTTTGCAATATTTTTTGGATCTGTCTCCTAAAGCAAAGGATACAAAAGCAAAATAAACAAATGGGACCTAATTAAAATTAAAAGCTTTCGCACAGCAAAGGAAACCATAGCAAAAAAGAAAAGGCAACCTACTGAATGGGGGAAATGTTTGCAAATGATATGACCAATAAGGGGTTAATATCCAATATATATAAACAGCTCATACAACTCAAAATCATAAAAATAAACAGCCAAATTAAAAAATGGACAGAAGACCTGAATAAACATTTCTGTAAAGAGGACATGGCGATGGCCAACAGGCACATGAAAAGATGCTCACCATTGATAATAATCAGGGAACTGCTAATCAAAACTGCAAAATCACCTCACACCTGTCAGAATGGCTATCAGCAAAACAAACTTAAATAACAAATGTTGGAGAATATGTGGAGAAAAACGAACCCTTGCACACTGATGGTAGGAATGTAAATTGGTGCAGCCACTGTGGAAAATAGTATGGCAGTTTCTCAAAAACTAAAAATGGAACTACCATATGACCCAGCAATTCCACTCTTGGGTATATATCTGAAGAAGAAAAAAAAAAAACAGTAATTTGAAAAACTACATGCACCCCAATGTACATAGCAGCATTATTTACAGATGACATTACCAAGGTATGGAAGCAACCTAAGTATCGAAGTGTCCATCAAGAGATAAATGGATAAAGAAGATGTGGTATATACATACAATGGAATGTTATTCACCCAAAAAACAAAAAATGAAATTTTGCCATTTGCAAAATCATGGATGGACTTGGGAGGGTATTATGTGAAATGAAATAAGTCAAATAAAGAAAGAATACTGTATGATATCACTTATATGTGGAATGCAAAAAATACAACTAGTGAATATAACAAAAAAGAAGCAGATTAATAGATACAGAGAACAAACCAGTGGTTACCAGGGCGGAGATGCAAGTGGGGTGGGGCAATAAAGGGATAGGGGATTAAGAGCTACAAACTATTATGTATAAAATATGCTACAAGATCATACTGTACAACACAAGGAATATAGCCAATATTTTATAATAACTATAAATGGAGTATAACCTTTAAATTCTGAATCACTATATTGTACACCTGTAACTTATGTAATATCATACATCAAATATACTTAAATAAATAACTAAATAAATAAGAAAGAGATCCTCTCCAAGATATATTATAATAAAACTTTCTAAAATAAAAATAAATGTGTAAAAAAGCAAGAGAAAAGAAGCTTGTAAATTACAAAGGAACCCTCATAAGACTGTGAGTGGCATTCTCAACAAGAACATTATTGGCCAGAAGAGAGTGGGATAATACAGTCAAACATGATTTTGCAGAGATATCTGTACTCTTATGTTCTTTGCAGCATTATTCACAATAGCCAAGACATGGATGCAACCTGTGTCATTCTATGGATATGTGGACAAAAATGATGTGAGACACACACACACAGATATTGTAATGGTTGACATATGACACTATGCATTTGTTAAGGCCCATAGAACTCTATACCACAGAGAGTGAATCTTAATATAAACTTTGGACTTTAGTACTAGTAATGTATTGATTTTGCTTCATAAATTGTAACAATGTTACATCCTAAAGCAAAACGTATATAAAGGGGAAACTATGGGGGAGGAGGGGTGGATATATGGGAACATTTTGTGCTCTCCATTCAATTTTTCCATAATACTAAGTCTGGTTTAAAATTAAGTATTTGTGAAAGAGAGAAAAATGCAATTTTACAAGGTGAGTTTAGATCAAAATGCATAAATGACAATATAATGGTAAATAAACGAAACAGGGACAAGTCATAGGAGAAAGAGAGAAAACAGGAGAAATCTCTTTCTGGAGAATTAAAAAGTAATTTATATTTTTATAATTGAATAAAAATTTGAGATAACTAGTCTAGCTTTCTTGTTCCCACTAACCTTTTTGGACAGGTGCCCTAAGTTTCCAGGCTGATGATCCATTCAGCAGTAGTTTTGATACTTATTTTGTTTCTTAATTCCCTTGTATTTATTTACTTCTACAATACAATACTCATATAAGAGTGATAAGTCTTATTCATTAAGCAAGTATTTTTTGAGTACCTACTTGTATTGCAGGCTTTATTCTGTGTGTTTGGTGTGCATCAGTGTACAAACACACTAAAATTTCAGCTCTCATAGAGCTTGCATTACTCCTACAGATTTAAATCCTCCACAAACTACGGTAAACATCACTCTGATGTTTCCTTCTGAAGGGTAACTTCCACATAACAGCTCCACTTGCTATATCAGAAAAGAATATCTTCTTACCACAATAGATAATTTTGATCTACTTCTTCTTCAATTGTTCTAAGTATTGCTTTTTGCCTCCTCATTTTCTGTTAAATTTTTTACTTCTGTGCTAGATTTGCTTTGGCTTGTACTCAGTGAGTATGTGAGAGAATTCCCAGGCCATATCTATCTTTCCCCACAGAACACTAAAATACATAGATCAAGCTATTTGTGTAGCTGATATGTGGGGTGTTTTACCCCCAAATAGACTCATTTCAAAATTTTTTGTACAGAGTTGACTTATTACTGTCAATTTCTGTCCTAGATTGTGAAAATGAGAGAAGAAGAAAAGTGACTATCCCAGGTTATATATTTAAGAGTTAGCAGAACCAAGACCAGAACCCAGACCCTGATTCTATTCTAATATTTTCCACCAAACTATTGTAGAATTTGTGTCAGCTTAAGGAAAATGATTCATTATTTTTTCGCTTCCAATTTTCCCAACATAATATTTACTACAAGAAAATAGGCCATGTATAAAATTTATGTTAAATGTTTACCAAACTTGTAAAGAAACAAAAATAATATATTGAAGACTGTAATATTTGTAACTTACTGAATATATCTCGTTAGGTCCATTTGTTTTTTTCAGAATTCCTGTTGACTGATCTGTAATGGGAATGACAGAAAAAAGTTCCTATTTGCCTTAAAACATACACAAATAATTGCACACAAGAAGTGTGTTATGTTATAACTTAAAGTTGGGTATAATTAAATGGCATAAAATTAATACAACCAATCAAGTCCACATGTAAGTACCTTACAAGACATAAAATTAAGCCAGCCATTAAGATACAGTAAATGTCTTTTCTGCTTATATGAATAGCTTTCTAAAATATCAGTTACATTTTTGAAGAGACTGTAAATTTCCTGATAGTTAATATTGCCTGTAAACACACTAAAACTACAGGCAAAGGATCTCTAAAGGAGAACTGAATATTAATTAATTTAATTTTATTTAAATATTTAATTAAGTATTAAGTTAGGCAAATTTATGTGCATTTTTGATGATTAGTAAAATAAAAGAAATAGACAATAGAACCATCAATTAACATTTCTGTTAAAAAACATGGACAGATTTTTATAAGCAGACAAGTGAAAAAGTCTCTCGGTGAATGGGTAGAAAGAAATTAAGCTATAGAAATGAGAGAAGGGTGGAAAGAAAGAAAAGGAGAGCGTATACAGCTTGTTAGAAATGTTTTCTTCCAGCATGCTTCAGCCACATTTATGATACTTAATGCCACATCAGCCTAGGAAACAGAATCGCTTTGTTCTTTGGTCTTATACACTAATTTAGCATGTTGCAAAAGTTCTGTGGGTTTTGATCTTTTCCCCCTAATGCTCTTCTTAGAAATAAAAGGGAGGGTGAAGGGGGTGGGACCTTAATTTATAAATAAATGAATGAGCCACATATCCTAATGCCTATGCTTCTGACCAAAATTTAAGCCCATCATAACCAAGCTGTTCTTATTAAACCCATCATAACCAAGCTGTTCTTATTAAACATATCCATTGAAATCCTACAGCAAATTCAAAGCAATTAGACCTTCAGATGTAAATGCAATATAACACACAAATGGAATAATGGAGAGTCAGTTATAATTGCTCCAGCTGTATTTTCCTAAACACAGAAATATATTCCAGTTTCAGAATAACAAAAAAATGTTTTTTGGTAATTATATTAAGATATTCCATCAGATGAACATTCACTGAGAAATTATTCACATTTATATTTATCAGAAATAACAATTTAAAGATATTATACATTTTTACCTTAGAAACCCCAACATGTCATTGTTTCAATTATTTCTTAATATATATTCATTATATATAAAATACATACATCTGTACTTACACACACAGTAATACTCAATATTTCTCAGCCAGCTAACTTACCGCCTATGAAGACCTTTTGTTTGTTAGTAGCACCTCACATAACTCTTTTACATTATAATTGCCTTAACCTGGCTACTCTTCCCCCCTCTGTCACTGACAAAGTCCCTCAGACTTGCTTAATGGTGATGGACCACCTCCTGTCTCCTCAAGATGACCTGCAGGAAACTCTTTTGGGTAAGAGTGATTTCTCATGGTTCACTGATGGTTCATATTTAAAAGATGGCAATGGTAAATATTGTGTTGGCTATGCTATTACAACTCCTTTTTATGTTGGTGAGGTAGCATATTTACCTATAACTACTTCAGCCTAACAGGCTGAATTATACTCACTTGCACAAGCTTGTACTTTAGCCAAGGACAAAACTTCCTACATTTATATTGATAGAAGATATGTGGTTGGAACAGCTCATGATTTTGGAATGTTGTGGGAGCAATGTGGCTTTCTTACTTCCAGTGGAAACAAAATTAAAAATGGCCCCTATGCTCAGGAATTATTGGATGCAATACTTTTACTTGATGTTTAGCTATTATTAAGATTCCAGGACATTTTAAACTTGACTTTCTGGAAACTAAGGAATTCTGCCCTTGAAAACCAACAGCAGACAAACCTCCATCCTGGTCCGAAGGGATATTTATCCAAATAATAACTTAGAAAAACTGGCTAAAGAGACCAAACAATTAGCCTCAGAAAAGGAAAAACAAGATTGGAAATTTAACCATTGTCGGTGTGATAAAAAGAGAAAGCTCTGGTTTAGACCAAATAACAACCGAGTCCTACTGGAAACCCTAAATTCCCATTCCTCACCACTGTACATGCCTTAAACCATTGGTCTACTAAGAAAATGATAACATTCATGAATTAATATTGGTGGGGAAACATTATTAAGGCTGCAAAGTGTTTACCTTTCTTGTCCCATTTGTTTGAAGTACAACCCAGAGAAGGCTGTTTGTACTGCTCCCAGATATTTTTAAACTGGACAATTTGAGGTCTGGCAAATGGATTTCATACAACCTCCTCCATCTCATGGGTGTAAATATGTTTTAATCATAGTCTGTGTATTTTCACACTGAACTGAAGCCTTCCCTTGCAGACAAGCTCCTGCCTTTTCTGTGGCTAAAGTCCTTTTGGAAGAGATTATCCCTACTTAGGGAAATCCTCTTAAACGTCATAGTGATCAAGACACCCATTTTACTGTTCAGGTTCTTTGACAAGTCTCTGCTGTTTGGCTGGTTTTACAGCACTTTCCCTGTGATTAACAGCCTTAATCTTCTGGTTTAGTCAAATACACTAATGACATTATTAAGACTCAATTGCCAAAATTTGCAGAGGCCTTGCAGATACTTTAAACAAAAGCATAGCCATTGATCTTTCTAAAACTCAGATCTACTCACTTTGAAACTCATAAACTCTCATCCTTTGAGATAGTCACAGGACTCCAAATGCATTTGGCTCCAGCTTCTTTTAACTGTAAGCTGTTAAAAGGAGATAAACTTCAATATTGTAAAGGACTAATTTCTTCTATTAAAAATAATCATGTTTCAGTAGAGCAATCATTTCACAATGTGCCTTTGGGAGACAAAAACCTTGAACATCATACCTTGCAACCTGGAGATTTTGTCTATTGGAAAAGACACCTCTAGAAGGATTCTTCAACCTCACTGAAAAGGTCCTTATCATGTACTGCTAACAAACCCTTGTGCTATGAAACTCCAAGCAATAGACCCTTGAGTTCATGTGACACACCTAAAGAAAACTCCGAACACTGGCTGGACCTGCACTTCATCTGTTGACCTGAAAATAACATCTTCCCAGAAATGAAGTAGGCAAAATCTGATGAGATAGCTTTGCCAAGGTATTTGAACTAGGCCTGTTGGAAATCTGTCCCCAAACCTTTGATGATGGCATAAAAATTTAGATGATATCCAATGTCTATGATCTTGATAACATATTGATTTTAGATAAAAAAGTGCCTGACAGTACTCCCTCCTTCCCCTACTTGTGACTTGAATTAGAAATTAACAGGTTTCCAATCTGTACCTTCCCTCCAACGTGAGACATTACACCCAAGAAAACTCTTCCTGACATTGAGGGACAAAAGGACACTAAAACCAGAAAATCTGACTTACAATCAGAAATGTTTTCAAAGAAAGATACTGAGCAAAAGGGGGAAATGTAAAAAAATAATAATAAACAGAAGCCTCATTTAAATAGAGTTGGGAAACCAGAATGGGTATCTCTTGTGCCTCGTGTGGATAGCAGAGTGCAACAGGCAGAAGAAAACTCCATTTCTTTCCTGGCAAGGACTTAGCCTATGAAAAGCCATGGACTGTGTTTACTATAGCCCTCTCAACTTCCTTTTACTCTCTTTAAAAATGTTTTACTTCCCTTGCTCTGTGGAGACTTGCATGTGACTTGCCATGGCTGCAGACTATGAATTGCAGTTCTCTGCTTATTCTGATTAAACCCATCTTTGCTGGAGAATAATCTGTCAGTCTATTTGTTTCAGGTCAACAGGATGTAGAAAGGTTTTTGTTGATTTCAGTTTAGAAGTTTCTTGAATACCATTCTAAGGAATTTGGAATATATTATGCATGCAATAAAAGGCCTTTAGGACTTTTAATATATATGTATATATTATTGCATATATACATGTATATCCCTTACTTTAATATATATGTTTAAAATGTCAGTTTGGTCGTTTTTTTCATTAGATGTGACCCATTTAGAGACAAGGAATTCTCCCTGCATCTAACTGGAACATTTATTTTTCAATTACTCTTATTGTGAAAGAAGATCGTAATCTTGATATTCTGCCTTAATAAAATTTTATGAGGATTTAAAAATAGATTTCAACTATTTAACCAGTTCTGCAATGTGGCTATAAAATCATATTGGCAAAAATTGATTTATTTCTCAGTTTCCCCATCTCTGACACAGGGACTTTAATATTCAATAACTGGCTGGCTCATGTGGCTTTAGCAAATACTAACTAGTTACTGCTAGTTAAATTCTAGAATATAGATGCTGTTTCTAATATCTATGTAGCATTAGTCATTTAATTCCACAATTAATTTTTTGCTAGTATCACATGTGAGTTGCAAAACTCAGTGTGGGCATTTCTTTATTAATATCGGTTTACCTGAATTCTGAAGAGGTTTGGATCATTTCTAATAGATTCTGTTTTTCTTCGTCTTTCACCTTCTTGACTTATTCTTTGAATTGGCTCTTGATTAATCTGTCTGCTGTTCCTACTTACCCACAGTTCATATATGAATGATTCTTTTTTAACATATAATAAAAACAAATACTATAAAACTTATACATCAGACACTGTTAGAAACAATTTACATATATTAACTCATGTAACATGCAGTCCTCATAATTACTTTATCATGTGGGTTCCATTACTATTATTCCCTTTGTACAAATAAGAAAATTGAAGCCTTAAGAGGTTGAGTAACTTGCCCAAGGCCACACAGCTAGTAAATGGCAGAGCTAGGATTTGAACTCAAGCAGGCGACAGAGTAGAGTCTCTTAATTTAAATACTTTACTTTTAAAATATGCTTTAATCTGTTTTATATGGCTAAGTAAATATAACCTAAAAAAGTTGTAAGCAGAGCAAAAAGAATAGGTAAACAAATCTACCAACTAATTTTGTCTTTACCACTAATTTTTACTTTATTTCAATTTGATAAAAATTAGTTGAATACTTGATACATACAATACACTGTACTCGTCTTAGTAGAGGGATTTGTAGTTGGATAAGTAATGACTCCTATATGAAAGTATCTTACACTATTATATAATAATAATATAAATGGAGGAGCTGAGGAGGTCTAAGGATGTTCTGTTTAGGAAGAAAAGGAGATGGAAAGTTCAAAGCAGTTGCATGGTATTTTAAGCTGTTGGTAAGTGGCAGTATCTAAATTAAACCAAATGCATTT
This sequence comes from Balaenoptera musculus, assembly GCF_009873245.2. Taxonomy (NCBI): domain Eukaryota; kingdom Metazoa; phylum Chordata; class Mammalia; order Artiodactyla; family Balaenopteridae; genus Balaenoptera; species Balaenoptera musculus. The sequence goes on along the minus strand of NC_045806.1, from coordinate 75,421,284 downwards.
TAGACATGATTTTTTATTAAATAGGTGAATTTATTTTTCTTATTATTTTATAAGGTTCCATGCTAATTTTGTGGTTATTTATATTTTGTCTCAATTTTTTATTTATCATTAAACACGTCTACAAAAATTCTTTATTTCGAAATAAAGCTTTACATTTATCTGAGCAAATGTGTGTGCATATATACACAATGACATACATTGGCTAATAAATCACTATGTAAAATAATAACATCACTCTAATATCTGTGATATAGTCGTTATTAGCTTTATATTTAATGTGAACTGATAATCAAATGAGAAATATCTTTCTCCTGAGAAAATTAAGCAATATTGAATAGAGATATGTTTGATTTTTCCAGTTTTTCTATTGATCAAAGATAAAACTATCTTAGCCAGTTGAAGTGCTGAGAAGAAAAGCAGTCATCCTAAGTCATTTATATTCAAAATACTGTTTTATATTTTCCAAATCTTGAGTAGACAAAATAATTTACACTCTGTCTGGCTTAGCATTCAACACTTGAGTTGGACAATATGAATGACTCTCTACTGAATAAGAAACATAAAAATCTATTGAAAATCATGGTGACTTAAAATATTAAAAAAAATCCCTCTTGTGTTAACTGAATTATGTACCTAGCATTCTCCTCTTTAATTTAACCAAAGTCTCATAAGAATGTATTTGCACCCTTTATTTTTTAATTATAGGAGCAACAAATGCTTATTGCAAAAGAAAAGTTAAAAAAATATGGAAGAGTACAGTGCAAAAAATGAAAAACCTCTCATGACCCTTCCTTATCCCACCCTTCAGAAAGAATCACATTGAAGAGTTGGTATATGTTCTTCAAGATTTTCTTTTCTATCTATATACAGGAAGCATTTTTTAAATGGCATCTTATAGCATGATACATATAGTTCTACAATTTTCTTTTTTCACTTAATATATTGTGAGCACTTTTAAACATCTTTATACATAGCCATTTTTATAAAAGTTGATAGAATTCTACTGTATGGATGTACCAACTTTTCTTTTACTAACACTCCATTGATTGACATCGAGGTTGCTTCCAATTCCCCATTTTTGCCAGCAATGCTGTAATAAATTTTCTGCATCTGTATGCATAGTTACACATTTTCTCCCATAACATAGATTATCAGAAGTGTAAATGCTGATCCAAGGCACTCACATTTTACATTTTAATAGATACTGTCATATTCCCTCCAGAAAAGGGGTCATGATATAGTTTTACCAAGAATGGATAAGACCATTTCTTTTTACACTCTTGCCAACACTGGATATTATGAATGTTTTTAGCCATTGCTAATCTGACACATAAAAATTGTTTTTGATTTACATTTCTGAATTTTTAGTGTGCTCATTTATTTATTCAACACATTTAATGACAGCTTATATATCTTATATTCTGAGAAGTCTTGTAGGCACTGGAGTAAATCAGTGAAAAAACAGAACAATATCCTTGTCCTCATGGAGCTTACAATCTAATGTGGTGCCTACAATCTTTATTTTTCCATTAATTCATTGTCTAAAATAAAAATTGGAAATGACATGTGACATATGTAAGGTCACATGGTATATCTATACAATGGAATATTATGGAGTCATTAAAAAGAAGATTTCAATGTACATTTAATGGCATGAAAATATACTCATAATATATTTTAAGTTAAAAAAACAAATGTTGAAGAATTCTTTTAAAAACACAAAATCATGATTCTTAAGCAAATATAAAATGAATATGTGTCAAAGATTTTATATAACATCAATTAATTTGAGTTAGCAGTAAGATGTTATAACTAGTTCAGAGGAGAATTTGGAAAATACATACATCTATATAGGCCTTATTAATGTTGAAATTGATTTACAAATGTATTAAAAAATTGGTCCATATCCACAGTGCAATAATCAATAACATCTCTGGTGGATCAGAAGGATCAGAGTTCTCCAGAGAAGCAGAAACAATATGATAAATATAGACATAGGTATAGATATAGATATAAAGTACAATGACCTGCTGTCTGCAAGCTGGAGACCCAGGAAAGCTACTAGTGTAGATTTTAGTCAGAGTCCAAGGGCTTGAGAACAAGGAGCACTGACAGAAACACCATCACAGACATACCCAGAAATAACTTTTAACCAAATTTCTGGGCACCCTCTGGCATGATCAAGTTTACATAGAAAGTTAACCATCACAAATCTCCCATTTTCTACTTGGCTCCCAGATACATCCTTAAATACTAAACCTCCAAGTAAAAACAATAAAAGGGTCATAATTCTGCCTAACATGATACTACTACCCTGCATACAACCAAAAACACACTAGCCCCTTCCCCAGAAGAGGAGTTAATTTTTGAATGATATTTACTGTTCTCCTTGATATCTTGTAAATATTATGATGTAAAATTTAAATATTTAAATACTATGATATAAAGTCAAATGATTAGCATTTCTATATACAAATATTATTTCCTTAATTGTCAGTATTCTACAACTTACAAACTTGTAAAATAACTTTAATACAATGAAATAACCCTGAAGAGCTTGCTTGACAGGACACCCAATATTTCTCTGGCACATTTCAAATTTTTTCACAGTATTTCTCCACACAGTTTATAAAAGGTTATAGTTGCATAGAAACAAGTTTGGAAGGACAAAAATGTTTAATAGTAGTTATCACTTGATACATGATTTTTATTTTATTTTTATGTATTTTTTCTAGCTTTTTATACTTATAAAAAGAATAAATTTTTCTATGAAGAAAAACTATAAAATTATTATTTACTGTGTAAGTGACTGCTTATTTTAAAAGTAGATTTGACTCAGACAATAAACCACACACATATACTTTAGTATGCACCAATCCAGATTTGGTATACAGTTTTAAAATATCTCAAGATCCAGGTCAATATGTATAAGATTTTGAACTGATGTTCTTTGCCTTTCTGTTTGTTATATTAAGAATGGCAGGATTAAAAGTAACCAGCCACAAGGAGATGTTTAAAATGAAACCCAGAGGTTTACAAAATAATTGATTTTCATACTAAATTTTTAAAGGCTAATAATGGTTTTTGCTAGGGTATCTTATATATGAATTCAAGATGTTATCTGACATTTTACTGGAATGTGAACTTAATCCATCTTATTTTGATTAATTAAAATGTTTTTAATGAAATATAATACAAAGAGAAGTGTATAGATCAGAAGCGTACAGTTCAGTAAATTTTCAAAAACTGAACACAGGCATGTAAATGGAACACAGATCAAGAAAGAGAATGTTACCAGCGACTGAGAAGACCTCTGATGCCTACTTCCAATCACTACCCATTGCCAAGGGTATTCACTATCCTGACTTCAAATTTTGTAGACTAATTTTGCCTGATTTGTACCTTATATAAATGGAATCATACAGTATGTAATCCTTGGTGCCTACCTTCTTTCACTAAAAATTATATTTGTGAGACTCATCCACATAATTGCTTGAGCACTTCTTGTGTGTATATTACCTTTTCTGAATTCACTGTGTATATCCCTCCAGAATTTTTTCTGTTTTGTGTCTCCTTTCCACCACCTGACATACTTTTTTTTCTATGTAGGAATATTTTTGGATATTTAATATTAACCCTTTTTAAATTCTATTTTATAAATATTTTGAAGCTGCCATTTGTCTTTTAACTTTAATCTTTTAATTATTCAAAAGTTTGAAGTTTTTATTTCACTGCATATGTCAGTTTTCTTAAGGAAAAAAAATTCAGTTTTGTATCATGCCCAGAAAAGCTTTTTTCACCCTAAGACATTCTACATTAATATTTCTTAAAATATCAGCATAAAATTGCTTTATTTCATAAAATTCATTTTATTTACCTAGACTAGTTAAACTGTAATATGTTGATCCTTAGGAAAGTCCACTGTTATTGAAAATAAATTGTTGTAAATCATTTTCCCACATAAGTATATCCTTTTTATTGCTTGCTTAAATATCAAACTCTTTTAAATATTTATTTATTTTCCAGTTTTATTGAAATATAATTGATATGTAACATTATACAGGTATACCTCATTTTATTGGGCTTTGCAGGTATTGTGTTTTTTGCAACTTGAACGTTTGCGGCAATCTTGTGTTGAGTAAGTCTACTGATGATATTTTCCCAATAGCATTTGTTCACTTTGTCGAGTTTTGGTAATTCTGGCAATATTTCAGATTTTTCATTATTATTATATTTATTATGGTGAGCAGTGATCTTTGATGTTACTATTGCAAAAATTATGAATCACTGAAGTTACAGATGATGGTTAGCATTTTTTAGCAATAAGGTATTTTTTAGTTAAAATGTGTACTTTTTTAGACATAATGCTACTGCACACTTAATAGATTATAGTATAGTGCAAACATAACTTTTATATGCACTGGGAAACCAAAAAATTTGTGTGACTCACTTTATTGCAATATTCACTTTATTGCAGTTGTCTAGAACCAAACCCCCAATATCTCCAAAGTAGGCCTGTATTGGTTTTAGGAGTTCTTTCTCTCTTTCTCTTTCTTTCTTCCTTTCTTTCTTCCTTCCTCCCTTCCTCCCTTCCTTCCTTCCTTCCTTCCTTCCTTCCTTCCTTCCTTCCTTCCTCCCTCCCTCCCTCCCTCCCTCCCTCTCTCTCTCTCTTTTCTTTCTTTCTTTCTTTCTTTGTTTCTTCTTTCCTTTCTTTCTTTCTTTCTCTCTCTCTCTTTCTTTCTTTCTTTCTTTCTCTCTCTCTTTTGATAACACATGCTCCAGTGAATTTAGGAACTAATGAAGATCTGCCTTAATGCTACCATCCAGAAATCAGCAATGTTCATATTTTGTCATATTATCTTCCCATATATTTTCTATGTAGGTATATAAAATTTTGACAGCACTTGAACATATTTTTTTTTTTGAACATATTTTATGTTTTACATTCTGCACAATTTGTGTTTTCCAATGCTGTTACATTTTTTCCCCAAAATCTATTTTTGTGATAGCTACAACTCATTGAATTACATGGATGCACAATAATTAAATGTATCCTTTATTGTTATTTAGATAGTTTCAAATGATTTTTTTCAAAAATTTATTTATTTATTTTCATTTTTGGCTGTGTTGGGTCTTCGTTTCTGTGCTAGGGCTTTCTCTAGTTGCGGCAAGCGGGGGCCACTCTTCATCGCGGTGCGCGGGCCTCTCACTGTCGCGGCCTCTCTTGTTGTGGAGCACAGGCTCCAGACGCGCAGGCTCAGTAGTTGTGGCTCACGGGCCTAGTTGCTCCGCGGCATGTGGGATCTTCCCAGACCAGGGCTCGAACCCCTGTCCCCTGCGTTAGCAGGCAGATTCTCAACCACTGCGCCACCAGGGAAGCCCTCAAATGATTTTTTAAGAAATAAAGAACACTGCAGTAAAGAGCCTTATACCTTAATATCTGTGAATATTTCTAATTATTTCCTGAGGAAATACTAGATATTAAAGTAGGTCATGAAATAGTATGACTTTTTGAAGTATTTATTATCTTTTTTTCTTTTACATATTGTTATAGTGCTAACTTGCTCTGAATGTGTCATTTATACTCTCATCAGTGGTGCATGAGTGTGCTCATTTAGTTATCTTTATAAACATGAATCTAATATTATGTTTATAATTATTTGTAACTTGATAGGAGAGCAAATGATTACTATTTGGCTATTGGCTTTTATAATTATTACTTTGGGTTAGATATATCATTTTTAAAATTTATAATTTTCACTTATATTGTTTTCTAATCATTGTTTACTTCATTTGCTTTTAAGACTTCACCCAATCTGGCTTTTATAATTGCCCTGTGATGATAGAATCAAATTCTTTTTCAGATGGTTAACCAATTTTTCCCACATCACTTAATTACTGATATATTCTTTCCCTACTGATTTAAAATGCCATCATTATCTGATATTTTCACCATACAGATAAGTCCTTAATCACCATGTCTAGGTTCAGATCAAAATATTTACCATTTGTTTGATTTACTTGAAGCCTAGTAGTACCTATATTTTTAATTTTTACACATCATCATTCAGATACATTAATCACATTTAAAGCAACTTTATGTCATTTAAAAAATATCTCCCTGCATATAATAAACCAGAGGAAAGAAGTAAGTATAGCATGAATTCTTACACTAGTTCTCATTCTTACACTAATACTAATGCAATAAAATTTAGCACTTATATAGCACTTAGTATAGACCAAGCACTGCTGTTATAAGCACTTATATAAAATTAATTGTGTAAATCTCATAAATCTTGTGATGGCGATATGATTATTACTATTATCCCCATTTTATAGATGAAGAAACTGAGGTATGGAGAAGATAAGTAAACTGCTCAGTGTTACACAGCTGATAGATGGTGAAACCAGCTGCCATTTATTAAATACGTACACTATGTGCAAGGCACTGGCTTAACAATATTAAATACATTACCTCTAATTATAAAAATTTATAGATAGGTGTTGCTATACACTCATTTTATAGGTGAAGAAATCCAAAGTTAATTAAACTTCTTATTGCCACACTGATGTCAATAATAGAAATACACATCAAACCTGGCTTGCCTTGATTCAAAGGCTATGCTTTTTTATTATGCTTCTGAAACTGATTGATAATCTATATTTAGTCTGGATCTCTGGGCATATCCTGACATACCTTAAATATAACTGTTAAGTAGAACCTATCAGCTACTGTGTCATTTTGTGACAAGTGACCAAAAAGCAAAGCAAAACAAACCAAACACAATAAAACAACAGCAACAACAACAAAAATCACTAAGCCTTCCCTAATTATATCACTATGTTCTCAGGCTTTATCACTCACTAACCATAGTAATTTATGCAAATTACTTAACTTCTCTGATCTCAGCTCTCTAATCTGTAATTGTGTGTAATAAGTAATAGTATCTATCTTAGATCCCTGAGACAGTTAATGAGATGGTATATTTATATTATTTAGCAAAATGTCTAAATGCTAGTAAGCACTAATTAATTTAAGTTAGTTTAATCATTTTAAATTCTTCTTTTTATTGTCATTTTACTTGAAAGACCACAGTCAGATAAGCTGAACTCCAAATCAGCCTGAATACTCAATTGCATATACTAAAAAGGAAACATTATTTTAGCTCAAAAGATGCAAGCATGATTAGCAAACTGGAAACCAAAGACTCTTCATCTCAAGAAATAATGTTAAATCATTTTTACATTAAAACTGGAAAATTCAAAAAAGATACCTTTGTTTTGTCTACAATGACTAGAACATCACTGGTAATTAAAAATTAACAATAAATCAAACCATGGCACTTGATCAATATATTTTAACCTTTCAAATTTCCCTTATTCAAAATGCTGTCACTGAAGTAAGAGAGTGTCATGGACATATATACAGTACCAAACGTAAAATAGATAGCTAATGGGAAGCAGCCTCATAGCACAGGGAGATCAGCTCGGTGCTTTGTGACCACCTAGAGTGGTGGGATAGGGAGGTTAGGAGGGAGGGAGACGCAAGAGGGAAGAGATATGGGGACAGATGCATATGTATAACTGATTCACTTTGTTATAAAGCAGAAACTAACACACCGTTGTAAAGCAATTATACTCCAATAAAGATGTTAAAAAAAATGCTGTCACTGGCCTGTATCAAAATTATTAAAATTTAATTACAATTCTACTTTTCTTTAAACTATTTGATAATTAACATCTGGAGAGACTTATAATTAATAAGACACACGTTTTTAAATTGTTTTTCTTGGTCTGCAAAAGACTTTTAACTGGATTTTCTGCCATTGGCTTCTACTCTGCTTAACTTTTATAACAGGCAAAACAAAGCACAGAATCCTATGCCATTATAGAGATAAATGTTGGATCTCAAGATATTTGAGCCAGTAATGAAAAATGAAAAATTTTAATTTGGGGAAATAACTATGCACAAACGTAGAGATCTTTGTGTAATGAACTCCTGTGCATCCATTATCCAGCTTCAATAATTATCAGCTAATAGTCAATTTTGTTTCACTGAAGCCCCCACACAACCCTGTCCCCAGTCCTCACTGAATAATTTTGAAGCAAATCTAAGACATCATCATATTAAGTCATTTCATTCATAATTACTTCAGTATGTATATATACTGAATTTGAAAATATTTATTATATATTCAATTTTTTTCAACTATCTCATATTTGATTTTGCAGTTTGTTTGAATCAGGATTCAAAGTTCCATATATTAGATTGGTTGATAAATGTATTCATTCCTTTTTAACTATAGATTTCCTCTTCATCTCTTGGCAATTTTCTCCCTTTGCAGTTTATTTGTTGAAGTAACTAGATCTTTTGTTCTGTAGAATTTGGACTGTCTTAGTTTTCTGATTACATTCCTGCAATATTTTGAATATACCCCTCTGTCCTCTTCATTTCTTGTAAATTACTTACTATATTCAATCTGTGTTGTACAATATGGTGACCACTAGCCACATGTGGCTATTTCAACTTAAATTGATTAAAAATAAATAAATTTAAATTCAGTTCCTCATTCGCAGTAGTTACATTTTGAGTGCTAAACAGCTATATATGGCTAGTGGCTACTTAATTGGATAGTATGAATTATAGAATATTTTCAAAATTGCAGTAAGTTGGGAATTCCCTGGAGGTCCGGTGGTTAGGACTCCGCACTCTCACTGCCAAGGCCCAGGTTCGATCTCTGTTCGGGTAACTAAAATCCTACAAGCCGCGCAGTGTGGCCAAAAAAAAAAAAAAAAAAAAAATAAAGTAAGTACTATTGAACAGCACTGGATTAGAGGTAGAGGCTTATCAGATTCACAATCAATTGTTTTGGTAAGGATATGCCACAGATAGGGTTGCACATTCCATTAGGAGACATAACATTTGGTTATCTCTATGATAAATAGCATCTATAAGCCATTAATGATGATTGCTTGAATTTATTAATTCATTAGGCCTTACAAAATACTCACATTCAAATTTAGAATTCTTTTTTATTGAAGTATAGTTGATTTAAAATTAATATTTAAAATATTAGTTTCAGGTGTACAGCATTGGGATTCAGTATTTTTACAGATTATATTCCATTAAAATTATTACAAGATAATGGTTATAATTCTCTGTGCTATACAATATTTCCTTGTTTCTTTTTTATTTTATACATAGTAGTTTGTATTTTTATCTTTTGTATCTTTTAACCCCATACCCTAATTTACCACTCCCACATTCCCTTTAGGTAACCACTAGTTTTTTTTCTATATCTGTGAGTCAGTTTCTGTTTTGCTTATTTGTTTGTATTATTTTTTAGATACCACATATAAGTGATATCATACAGTATTTGCCTTTCTCTGTCTGACTTATTTCACTAAGCATAATATTATCTATTTCTATCCACATTACTGCAAATAGTAGAATTTCATTCTTTTTATGAATAGTATTTCATTGTATATATATATATATATATATGTTTATCTGTTCATCTGTTGATGGGCACTTAAGTTGTTTCCATATCTTGGCTATTGTAAGTAATGCTGCTGTGAACATTAGAGTGCATGTATCTTTTTAAGTTAGAGTTTTTGCTTTTTCCAGATATATATGCAAGAGTAGAATTCCTGGATCATATGGCAGCTCTATTTTTAGTTTTTGGGGAGACCTCCATACTGTTCTCCACAGTGACCATCAATTTACATTCCCACCAACAGTGTAGGAGGGTTCCCTTTTCTCCATATCCTCACCAACAGTTGTTATTTGTAGACTTTTGGAAGATAGCCATTCTGACAGGTGTGAGGTAATATCTCATTGTTGTTTTGATTTGCATTTCTCTGATAATTAATGATTTTGAGCATCTTTTTATGTGCCTGTTATCCATCTGCATATCCTCTTTGGAGAAATGTCTATTCAGGTCTTCTCATTTTTTAATCTGGCTGTTTATTTTTATGATGTTGAGTTGTATGAGCTGTTTATACATTTTGAATATTAACCCCTTATTGGTCTTATCATTTGCAAATATTTTCTCCAATTCAGTAGGTTGACTTTCTGTTTAGTTAATGGTTTCCTTTGTTCTGCCACAGCTTTTAAGTTTAATTAGGCCCCATTTGTTCATTTTTGCTTTTATTTTACTGTAGGAGACAGATCCCCCCCAAATTGCTATAATTTATGTCAAAGAATGTTCTGCCCATGTTCTCTTCTAGGAGTTTTATGGTTTCAGGTCTTACGTTTAGGTCTTTAATCAATTTTGGATTTGTTTTTGTATATGGTGTGAAGAGATGTTCTAATCTCATTGTTTTACATGTAGCTTGTCCAGTTTTCCCACCACCACTTGTTGAAGAGACTGTCTTTTCCACATTCTACCAATACTTTTATGCAAACTGTATATTATACAAAGCCATACAAATCATAGCCAGATATTATGTCATCATAGTAGTAGTAGTAGTAGTGGTGGTGATAAGAAGAAGAATATCTAATACTTATTAAGCACCTACTCTATGACAGGTACTGTTTTAAGTGTCACTAACTAGCTTTGTGCCTAGGGCAAGCTACTTTTGCTCCCTGTATCTCAATTTACGTATCTGTACACTGGCATAAAAATAATACATACATCAAGGTATTGTTATGTGCATTAAAAGGGTTAACATTTGGAAAAGTGCTGGGAATAATGGTTGGCAAATAGTAAGTGCCACATAAGCGTTATGAAATAAAATCTCACATATAGTATGTGAACATTTAAATGTTCACAACAACCTGATGAAGTAGGTGCTATTATTACCCTAATTTTAGAGATGAGAAAACTAAAGCACAGAGCAGTTTGTTTCTTGTCAATGACAATAATTTGTGTCTTTGTTTAACACACGAAGGAAGGTTGTATGCTAAACTAGCAGCTTATATTAATTAATCTACTGTAAATATTCAAAGAAAAAGAGTGCCCAGATTTCTTAGATTAATGGTAGCATTATGGGTTAATTATACAAATACATAGAAAACTGAAATGGCACAGGGAACCATCTATACCTACATGATGACTCTAGGTCTCATCTCTCTCGTTTGGTAGGCAATGTGCCTGAAGGAGAATCAGTTTGTTTTGCCTATTCAGTTTCCACAATTTGAAAGATCCAATGGGACTCATTTGCCATTCAGACAATCTAGGCAGGTTTGCACTTTCAACCGCTTGAGAGAAAATTTTGTCTCCCTATGTAGTGTTATAATCTTTTGCTCCGAGGATAATTCCTTGTCAAATTAGTCATGACTAAGGTAGTAGGGTAAATTTTATTTGACATTCATGATATGAGCCCAGAAACTTTTTCTTTATTTTTTTTCAGAAACAAACATTTTTGGAGTCTCTTCAGAAGGAGAGGTGTTCATAAACTCTGCTCTTAAAAGGTTAAATAGAGTCCTGGCCGTCATGATCTGAGGAACACCATTAACTGAACACCTATAAAATATTTACATTTGTAGAGTACAAAGGAGCTTAGGATTTGGAGGAAAAGGAGACATAAAAGATATAGGAGATATGATCCTTACTCTCATTGACTTTACTTTCTAGCCTTGGAAAGAAAAACAGTTATATGAAAAGACTCACTAACAATTGTAACACAATGTCAATATCATCAACTTTAAACAATATTCAGGAGATGAATGCCTTTGAAAAGATTAGATGTAAAATAAGAGAGAGGTCACAGCTGTCAATTTATAATCTCCTGTAACACTGCATAGCCTATCTAGTGGGGGTATTGGCTGATAAAAAGAATTATAAAAAACAAATCCCTCTAATGGTTCTTCATGTTCTGTCTTAGAAAGGACACTATGTATTGCATATGTTGTGCTCCTTCTAAAGAAGAAAACTATATCTTTTTGAAAACCTCAGTCCCTACAACTACTGGCAATTTTGAAACTAGAGCATGACATCATATTTTATTCCATTTTAGTTTCTATGATAATGAAAGCAGGTCATATATAATTATTCTAGGCTGATTTTATTAGTATGAGTAACAAATGCAGTCTAGAATAATTTTAGGCTTTGTGGATTAAGAAGCGACATTAACAAGAGAGAAAGATTTTCACAAAATTTATATTTTTGAAATTCAAAATATAATAATTGAATACAATTTTTTGTAATGAGGGTCTAGAAAGAATAATAGAATTGTTTTGTAGGTGGATAAAGTTAGCTTAATTGAGTCCAAAGTTAGTGTTGCCTATTATCAAATTAATTGCAAACGGTCATCTGTAAAAAAAATTCTTGACTCAAGGCTTGTACAAAAACAGGAATTGCGCTGGATTTGGACCACATTCTGTAATTTTCTGATCCCTGGTGTAAATGATTTTACTTGTCAAATGAATTAATAAACTCATCAGGATGTCAAACTTCATTTGAATTTTTGAAAGTATTCATTTTCACTTCTATGATAATTTTAGACCTATTTATACTAGGAAGATCATATAGGTGATATGCAGTAAATCAGAAATCTTTTCACACACATTTTTTTAATAATGTATTATTTTCTTTCTCAAAGATATATTGGATAAGTTCTCAATCCCCAAAGGAGTGGTTCTTGGTCAGAAATGATTTTTTTTGAAGTGTTTTACATTCCTTTCAGGCTTTCTCACTTTTCTCACTGTGCACGCCCTACATTAGGGATTCCAGGGACTAAAGAAATTGTCCTGATATTTATTGTTTCTCTTCTTTATTTTGTCATCCCTTTTCTTTGAAAATCTTGATGTATTTTTGGCAAAAGAAAGGAGAAAATGACAGTTGTGATGTATGGGTAACTTTTTCCAACAAATCCACGGTTCACCTGAAGAGTTAAATGTTCATATGACATACAGGATAAAATTAAGTGTGTTTGAGAATGAGAAATTTTATGTTCTCACTATGGAGGGCAGTCATAAACTCTTCTATGGTCAAAGAAAAAGGCATAGTGAAAGAGATAAACCTTCTGGAGCTATAACTTAAACAGGGAAAATGCTGGGCAGTCTGAGTAAAAAAGTGTATGGTCAAATTTGTTATAGAAGATTGCTATGATTCCTAGAGAAAAATGTTGGAAAGAGAAAAGCATGGTAAAAATAAAAGGTTTAGGTAATGTCCTCTTTTGAATGAAGAAAATAGATAAAACCCTGTGTTGAAAAATAGATGCTTTTTTCTTTTCTTTTAGTTTTGAAAAATGTTCCTTCACTAAGCAAAATAAAGCAATAAAAAGTAGGGTAGCACTTGAACTGAGTTGGCCTTAAGAGTGAATGGGGGGCTTCCCTGGTGGCGCAGTGGTTGAGAATCTGCCTGCTAATGCAGGGGACACAGGTTCAAGCCCTGGTCTGGGAAGATCCCACATGCCGCGGAGCAGCTGGGCCTGTGAGCCACAGCTACTGAGCCTGCGCGTCTGGAGCCTGTGCTCCGCAGCAAGAAAGGCCGTGATAGCGAGAGGCCCGTGCACCGCGATGAAGAGTGGCCCCCGCTTGCCGCAGCTGGAGAAAGCCCTCGCACAGAAACGGAGACCTAACACAGCCAAAAAAAAGAATAAATAAATTAATTAATTAAAGGGAGACTAGGATACATAATAAAAAAAAAAGAGTGAATGGGACAAATAGAAATGAGTACCAATTTTGATGCTAGCATCCTTCAAGGAATTGATAACTAATGAACAGATTCGCACTTATAAGGACAGAAGAAGCTAAACAAAACAAAAACAAAAAGGCAGACAAAATATCCTCTACAAGTGATAGAGGCTGGTAACAGCCTGGAACTACTAAGGTTCACTTCTTGTTTGTTTAGAAGATGCTTTCAGATTTGACCCAATTCCTTGGCTTTCCCTACCCTGAACAAAGCTAACTTTGGACAAGCTATGATTCCTGAGAAGGCACTCATATCGTAACCATGAATAACCACATTCAACCCAAAGAAGTGTGTACGATAATTGAGCCAATGGTGAGAGATCAGGAGGTATGAAGGAGACTTTTAACAGAAATGCCTGAAGCAGTGGTGGTGGATGGATATCCTGAAAAAGAATGTGGATAGACGGAGTGATGAATAACTATTTTAAGTTTGTTTTATTTAACAATGAATATAAAATCAATGTAGACCTATACAATGTAAGATTGGACGGGTTAAGTTACAATAAGAGGTTAAGCGAGAGAGTTTGACACATGATTTATCATTTAAAATATAATATCTCTTGGACTAAAAGTTGAATTTCTATAAATTTCTCTATGATAAGTTCTAAATCAACTTTTAAGAATTACTGTATCTCTTATTTTAAAATATTTTTTTCTGTGTAGTGGTCATGACCAAATTAAAAAATTACAAATTCCATGACCATATTACAATATTTCTTATTTCTCTCACAACCTCAAATATAACTTTAGTTATGGAATGATTGTGACCTAAGTGTAGGAAAATCTTGCAAATTCTTAAAGTCTTAAATACGTCTGATATATTTAAGATCTAGGCAAAAATATTTGAATAATTTTTAATTCTACATCTAGGCAAAAAAATTCACACAGAAAAGTCTCTACTGGTGTCTTTATAGGAGAAACTAGTGAGAATAAATTTAGAGCAGTGTTTCTAAAGTTTGGCCCACCTGCCATCTGTACCAGAACTACTTGGAGTGCTTATTAAATATTCAGATTCCTGGGCCTCTTCTCAGAATTACTAAACCAGATCCTCTGGAGTATGCCAAGGGGATCTGAGTTGTTTAAAAATTCTACAGGTGATTTATTTGAAAAAATTTTAAATGTGAGAACAACTGCCCTAACTAATGATCTTTGGCTCTGGCCCAAACTATATCCAAGTCAAACCTCTATTGATGTCTTTGCCACAGGAGTTTGCAAAACTTAGAGAAAAAGAATGTCATGGTTGTATGAATAGAGGAAATAGTGAGAATAGTCTGCATTTGAAAATATGTTAACAGGTTGGACTCTGCTTTACTAAATATAAACATTTCATAGCTAATTAGCATGCATTTCATAGTTTGATCATCACAAACTTGAACAGATTTTATTAATGAAAAGTAAGCCCATATTTATATTATACTTTACAAAACAATCAATCTATCTGGAATCCTATAGATTTTTTTTTTTATATCTTCTGAGTTTAAGCCCACATGAGATTGGGGATGAGTTTGAAGGATGTTAAATTATTATTATATCTGTTAGCAATATTTGTAAAAGATACATATCAAAAGGTAGTCACTAAATTTTGACTCTTTATGGTTTATTTCTGGTAAATAGAATTTGGAGTAATGATCTGTCTCTTTTTAAAATTTATTTATTTATTTTATTTTTTACAATGCTTGAGTTCCTCTTAATAAGCACTTTTTTGAAAAAAAGGAATTTTCTTTTTGTTTTCATTTTACATGAGAAAAGAAGTGCAAGTAGTGAGAGGAAAATAAGCATTCTCATCAATATGCTTTAGTTTGGCATTGGTTCTGTTTTTAAGTGATTTTCTAAAAATAGATGGATTTCAAAAATCAAAAAGTTTGATTTCATTATAAAAAATAAACAAAAATGTCTTTTTGTGTTGTAATAGTTTTCATTATATATTACATAAAAACACAGGGTATGGAATATTTATTATTGCATTCTATGTTAATTATTCCTTATCAAACTGTGTAACAAACAAGAATTTTATGCATGTTAAATCCAGTATTGTTAGTATGTTTTTAAAATGACCTCCAGCATTCCATCTTCAAAGGTCATTTTTCAAGAATTACTTAACATGTCTTCATATTAAAAAAAAGATTGGGATGATGCTTTGTTTATATTGTATCTTCCTTTAAGCAGCTTAAAACTTAGACTTTTTATGTATTTAAATTCCATATTATCTTCTGCAAAATAAGAGGCATATAATATGTTTTCCTATTGTAGAGTTCCTGAATAAAGACACAGCATGTGTCATAAAGAAATTCAGTGGGAAAGTACAATAATAAAATCTGGGTCTCCTGAGTCCCAGTTTTATTGCTCTGTATGATACATGAGATTTTCACTGCATACTGATTTTACTAATCATTTTTACATTTAAAGAGATATCTTCCCAAATGAGAAAAATATCATGCATTAAATAAGGGCATCAAATCTGAGTGAAATGGTAGCTAATTCCTGGACTCCATCTTCCATTCACTGATATCTGTGACAGATGCTGTTGGTTGCCTACCATACAGATGTTTTCTTCACCTTCATATTTTCTCCACTTCTTTGCTTGGCATTTTGATCTTGATTTAATGCCCACTCTATCATGCACCTAGGGAAGGTGACCCTTTCCCTTTATTCCGGGGTAAATGTGGAAAATTCTAAAACAATCATGGCATTTCCATTTCCTCGATTACTTATTGGTAGAGGCAGTGGCATGTGACAGAATCCTGGCCAAAGAGACAGAAGGGCAAGATGTCTCGGGGATTTTATTTAACTTCAGCAGCCATCTTATAACCAAGAGAAGCTGACCAAAAGCCCTAGTATACTTGAGACTAGATGAACTAAGCCTGAAAATGTACAACCTACAGATCTCTTCTTCTGTGAGACAATACTTGTTCTCATCTTTTGAATCATCGTAATTAGTTATTTTGTTCTCTGCAATCAATAACACTCAGACAGGTAAAATACCTAAAGACTGCTTAGCCCATTCTATATTGACTTCATCATCAATACTAATCCAATTTTTCCAATGCCTATACCAAAGCCTTTCTTCAGGCTTATGTTTAACTGACCGCTGGAAATTTTTAAAATAAGATTCCAAACTCATATTAGCACTGCCATGCAAACCATTCCACATAGTACAGATACCAGTTTTATCAAAGTATTTGATTCTTCTTCAAATACCTATGATATCCTGAATTCCTAACAGAGAAAACATAAAATAATGTTTGTTGATTTGTAAGTGCTCTATCATATTACCCTTTGTTTACTTAATTGCATTTATATGTACAACTCTAAATTAGGCAGTTTGACTAGTTATAACTCAGAATGATTTCATAATCATGCTTTTCCTTTTCAGATATTTATTTTTAAAAAATCATGGCATTTTGGAGGTACAATTTTTTAAATGTTGAAACTCAGCCTGAGAAATTATAAAAACTTGCTCAAAGTTGAACTATTTATAATTGCTTTCAAATTTTCTATGTTCGTATTATTGGATTATTTTTTTAAGAAAAAATGGAATCATATTCTATATACTGTTCTGCAATTTACTTTTATGATTGTCAATATATCTTTGTGTCCTTTTGTAATCTAGTCCTCCCTTTAACCCACCACTAGGCAACAACTGATTTGTTCTCTGTAACTAGATTAGTTTAGATACTTTATAATTTTTTTATACAGGAAAAGAACAATATACTATGCTCTCTTTTTTTGCCTGGCTTCTTTTAATCAGCATAAAAATTTTGAGATTCATTAACATTATTCTGTGTATAAAGAGTTTATTCCTTTTTATTGCTGAGTGGTGTTTCATTGCATGATTATGCCACCATTTGTCCATTCACCTGTTGATGGACATTTGGGATATTTTCAGCTTTTGCCTGTTATAAATAAAGCTGCTATGAATGTTTGTGTAAAAGTCTTTGTGTGGACATGTTTTGTATTCTCTTGCTTAAATACCTAACAGTAGAATGGTTGGAGTAGATGTAGGTGTAAATTTTTAAGAAACTATCAAAACTGTTTTCTCAAGTGGTTGTGCCATTTTATATACCCAACCGCAGTGAAACAGAGTCCCAACTATTCTTTGTTTTCACCAACCGTTGATAAGGTTAGGTTTTTTTGTTTTTTGTTTTAATTTTAGTCTTCCTAATGAGTTTATAGTGTATCTTATTATAGTATAGTGTATAGTATCTTATACACACCCCTACCCTCACCCAATATAAGGAACAAGCTCGCCCCCTGTCAGGGAGGGAGCGAGCAAGGGAACATGTTACTTGTTCTCACTCCTTCCTGCTGCAGCATGTTCCCCAATAAAGCCTTGCCTGAATTTCTTGTCTGGCCTCTAGTCAATTTCTATTGATTGGGGAAGGCCAAGAGCCCTGGTCAGTATTATGACTATATGTGTATAGACCATTTGTACTTCTTTATCTTGTTTGTATATGAATTATCTATTCATTTCACATTCTCAATTATTTTTCTTTTTGCTTCTTTATTTTATTCATTTTTTTTATAGAGGGCATGGGGATGGGGTGGGGGTGGCTAACGGTAAAACTCTAAGCCTCTCCACCAGCTCCAGGAAAGGCTGTTTATTTTATTCTTTTACAATTACTTTCCTATTTTCCTGCATATTAATTATAGACCCATAGAGATATTAAATACTGTGAATATGTGCTATATAGAAACAAAACCAAACAGTTTTTAACATAAACTATAGTCTTTTCAACAAATGGCATTCTGCACATTTTTGGATGAAACATTCATTGCAACAGTTCTTTGAAAACCTCATAAGTCACAAATAATTATTTCATTATTAATAACCATATTGTCTTGGATATATACATGAAACTATTCTAGATTAAAACACTTCACATAATAGACATGCAGACAGCTAAGAGGCATTTTAAATTTGAATTTAATGGAAGAGTACTAGTACATAGGAATGATGAAGACTAAACGATGATCAATCATAATGATGCCTTCGGGGATTGGTAAATTACTGCCTGAGTGCCATCCACCTGCTTCTGTAAATAAAGTTTTATTGGAACACAGATGTCCCATTTGTTTTTGTATTATGTATTGCTGCTTTCATCATACAAAGAGTTGAGAAGTTGCAACAGAGCCTATATGGCCTGCAAAACTAAAAATATTACTATCTGGACAGTTAAGAAAAAATAACTTGCTGACCAATGCCTTACATTTCAAAATATTTAACAGATTTTCAGAGTTTTCAAATATATTAAGCATATCAACAAAAACTAATACCATTTATATGTGCAATACCATATTTTACTGCCTAAAACTAGAATGTCTCAAGAAACAAACTGGTAAATTAATTAATTAATTGACAAACTGTGTTCAGGCTGAGGTCATGAACAAAATAATGTTTACTTAATAGAGACAAACCCACCTCTCTCTCTCTCTCTTTCATTTATCTTTCTCTCCATCTATCTATCTGTGTTACTTTAATTTTCCAGATAATTTTAGAGTTGTATCCTCAGGCAGAATTTAGCTTGCAGCATTTTACCTTACTGTGTGGAGATTAACTCATCTTGGTAGTTTACTGCAGGGATAGAAAAACAGTGTGACTTTCTGTGATAATGCAACAAAGCAGTAAGATAAAAGCCAGCTTTTTAGCATGTACAATGGAATAAAGTACTTTTCATTTGGAAGAATCATAAAGATTTTTAAAATACAATGTAAAATTTGTTGTATTAATGAAAAAGGGAAAGAAAGGCTATCGGCTGGAATAAAGCACTTGTTGCAGAACACAAAAGCTTGAAATGCTGGATTTATTAATAGAAAATAAATATTCAAGAAAAAATAATAAGGATGATAATTGACCATAAGAGTAAAGCTAGAGGTTGTGCAATGAATATAGGTTAGTGTATATTATCCTTCTAAATAACCCTTCATATGTCAATGTTTGTTCTGTCTAACATTGAGGATAGTTTTTCCATTATTGTAAGCTTTAGATTTTGATCAATACTTGACACTCTTTAGTCTATTCTACCTTTTAGCAATTCTTGTAAGGTATTCTGAAACTTCTAAATTTAGAGACATAGACTTCATCACAAGAATGAACACAATCACTGGGCTGCTGTGTGAGAGCTGTATGCGGTAACTATAAACATATAAATAATTCTTGAGTCATAGCACGTGCAGTAGAATAATCAGAGAATGGGGGGCATAACTGTTACCAATTATCTTTAGGAATACTTGAATAATTTCTTTATACAATACATTAGCTCAACATGCTGCCTATGCTTACTTTGCTAATGTTCACATCTCTTAAAATGTGTGACACAGTTACAGTCAGTGGTTTGTCTATACTCTAGGCAATGCTCTTTTTTGCATCTAGTAATGAAAGAAACACTTTTGTAGAAATGACCTACTTGTATTTTAGTGTATACTGTTATTTGAACATAGAGCTAACATAATGGTTAACTTAATTTCTGCAAGCATAGTTAATTAAATGATAAATAAGATAATTAAAAAAGCAAAAATCCTAAAATTATGGAAATGCAATTTAAAATTAGATATTGAAATTTTCCTAAGATTTTCCAGTAAGCAGTACACTTGGTAGGATAAAAAAGAACTGCTACTGAGAGATATCACAAAGTGAGATCTTCATAGTTCATGTGGAAGTGCTTATTTGGACCCATTCTTGTCTCTTCAAAGACACTGATCCATTAATTACCTTCTTTTACTCTTGCACCTTTTTTTTTTTTCTTTAACATCTGTATTTGAGTTTAATAGCTTTACAATGGTGTGTTAGTTTCTGCTTTATAACAAAGCGAATCAGAGATACATATACATATGTCCCCATATCTCTTCCCTCTTGCATCTCCCTCCCTCCCACCCTCCCTATCCCACCCTTCTAGGTGGTCACAAAGCACCGAACTGATCTCCCTGTGCTATGAGGCTGCTTCCCACTAGCTATCTATTTTACGTTTGGTAGTGTATATATGTCCATGCCACTCTCTCACTTTGTCCCAGCTTACACTTGCCCCTCCCTGTATCCTCAAGTCCATTCTCTAGTAGGTCTGCATCTTTATTCCCGCCTTGCCCCTTGGTTCTTCTGACCGTTTCTTTTCTTTTCTTTTTTAGATTCCATATATATGTGTTAGCATACGGTATTTGTTTTTCTATTTCTGCCTTACTTCACTCTGCATGACAGTCTCTAGGTCCATCCACCTCACTACAAATAACTCAGTTTCGTTCCTATTAATGGCTGAATAATATTCCACTGTATATATGTGCCACATCTTCTTTATCCATTCATCTGTTGATGGACACTTAGGTTGCTTCCATGTCCTGGCTATTGTAAATAGAGCTGCAATGAACATTTTGGTACATGACTCTTTTTGAATTATGGTTTTCTCAGGGTATATGCCCAGTAGTGGGATTGCTGGGTCATATGGTAGTTCTATTTTTAGTTTTTTAAGGAACCTCCATACTGTTCTCCATAGTGGCTGTATCAATTTACATTCCCACCAACAGTGCAAGAGGGTTCCATTTTCTCCACACCCTCTCCAGCATTTATTCTTTGTAGATTTTCTGATGATGGCCATTCTGGCTAGTGTGAGATGATATCTCATTGTAGTTTTGATTTGCAGTTCTCTAATGATTAATGATGTTGAGCATTCCTTCACGTGTTTGTGGCCAATCTGTATATCTTCTTTGGAGAAATGTCTATTTAGGTCTTCTGCCCATTTATGGATTGGATTGTTTTTTTTTCTGATACTGAGCTGCATGAGCTGCTTGTAAATTCTGGTGATAATCCTATGTCAGTTGCTTCATTTGCAAACATCTTCTCCCATTCTGAGGGTTGTCTTTTCATCTTGTTTATGGGTTTCTTTGCTGTGAAAAAGCTTTTAAGTTTCTTTAGGTCCCATTTGTTTATTTTTGGGTTCTTTTTGCCATTTCTCTAGGAGGTGGGTCAAAAAGGATCTTGCTGTGATTTATGTCATAGAGTGTTCTGCCTATGTTTTTCTCTAAGAGTTTGATGGTGTCTGGCCTTACATTTAGGTCTTTAATTCATTTTGAGTTTATTTTTGTGTATGGTGTTAGGGAGTGTTCTAAATTCATTCTTTTACATGTAGCTGTCCACTTTTCCCAGCACCACTTATTGAAGAGGCTGTCTTTTCTCCACTGTATATTCTTGCCTCCTTTATCAAAGATAAGGTGACCATATGTGTGTGGGTTTATCTCTGGGCTTTCTATCCTCTTCCATTGATCTATATTTCAGTTTTTGTGCCAGTACCATACTCTCTTGATTACTGTAGCTTTGTAGTATAGTCTGAAGTCAGGGAGCCTGATTCCTCCAGCTCCGTTTTTCTTTCTCAAGATTGCTTTGGTTATTCGGGGTCTTTTGTGTTTCCATACAAATTGTGAAGTTTTTTGTTCTAGTTCTGTGAAAAATGCCAGTGGTAGTTTGATAGGGATTGCATTGAATCTGTAGATTGCTTTGGATAGTAGAGTCATTTTCACAATGTTGATTCTTCTAATCCAAGAACATGGTATATCTCTCCATCTATTTGTGTCATCTTTAATTTCTTTCATCAGTGTCATAATTTTCTTCATACAGGTCTTTTGTCTCCTTAGGTAGCTTTATTCCTAGGTATTTTATTGTTTTTGTTGCAGTGGTAATTTGGAGTGTTTTCTTAATTTCACTTTCAGAGTTTTCATCATTAGTGTATAGGAATGCAAGAGATTTCTGTGCATTAATTTTGTATCCTGCTACTTTACCAAATTCTTTGATTAGTCCTAGTAGTTTTTTGGTAGCATCTTTAGGATTCTCTATGTATAGTATCATGTCATCTGCAAACAGTGACAGCTTTACTTCTTCTTTTCCAATTTGGATTCCTTTTATTTCTTTTTCTTCTCTGATTGCTGTGGCTAAAACTTCCAAAACTATGTTGAATAAAAGTGGAGAAAGTGGGCAACCTTGTCTTGTTCCTGATCTTAGTGGAAATGGTTTCGGTTCTTCACCATTGAGGACGATGTTGGCTGTAGGTTTGTCATATATTGCCTTTGTTATGTTGAGGTAAGTTCCCTCTATGCCTACTTTCTGGAGGGTTTTTTACCATAAATAGGTGTTGAATTGTGTCAAAAGCTTTCTCTGCATCTATTGAGATGATCATATGGTTTTTCTCCTTCAATTTGTTAATATGGTGTATTACATTGACTGATTTGCGTATATTGAAGAATCCTTGCATTCCTTGGATAAAGCCCACTTAATCATGCTGTATGATCTTTGTAATGTGCTGTTGGATTCTGTTTGCTAGTATTTTGTTGAGGATTTTTGCATCTATGTTCATCAGTGGTATTGGCCTGTAGTTTTCTTTCCCTGTGACATCTTTGTCTGGTTTTGGTATCAGGGTGACAAGCACCACATGCAACTCAATATCAAAAAAACGAACAACCCAATCCAAAAATGGGCAGAAGACCTAAATAGACATTTCTCCAAAGAAGATATACAGATTGGCAACAAACACGTGAAAGAATGCTCAACATCATAAATCATTAGAGAAATGCAAATCAAAACTACAATGAGATATCGTCTCACACAGGTCACAATGGCCATCATCAAAATATCTAGAAACAATAAATGCTGGAGAGGGTGTGGAGAAAAGGAACCCTCTTGCACTGCTGGTGGGAATGTAAATTGATACAGCAACTATGGAGAACAGTATGGAGGCTCCTTAAAAACTAAAAATAGAACTACCATATGACCCAGCAATTCCACTACTCTGCATATGCCCTGAGAAAATCATAATTCAAAAAGAGTCATGTACCAAAATGTTCATTGCAGCTCTATTTACAATAGCCAGGCCATGGAAGCAACCTAAGTGTCCATCAACAGATGAATGGATAAAGAAGATGTGGCACATATATACAATGGAATATTACTCAGCCATAAAAAGAAATGAACTTGACTTATTTGTAGTGAGGTGGATGGATCTAGAGTCTGTCATACAGAGTGAAGTAAGTCAGAAAGAGAAAAACGAATACCGTATGCTAACACATATATAAGGAATCTAAAAAAAAAAAAAAGTTTTCATGAAGAACCTAGGGTAAACGGGAATAAAGATGCAGACCTATTAGCGAATGGACTTGAGGATACGGGGAGGGGGAAGGGTAAGCTGGGACAAAGTGAGAGAGTGGCATGGACATATATACACTACCAAACATAAAATAGAAAGCTAGTGGGAAGCAGCCACATAGCACAGGGAAGTCAGCTCGGTGCTTTGTGACCAACTGGAGGGGTGGGATAGGGATGGTGGGAGGGAGGGAGATGCAAGAGGGACGAGATATGGGGACATATGTATATGTATAACTGATTCACTTTGTTATAAAGCAGAAACTAACACACCATTGTAAAGCAATTGTACTCCAATAAAGATGTTAATAAAAAAAGCAAAGGGATTAGTTTCATAATTTAAAGGACATAGATTGTAAGAATGGATTAAAAATTCCCAACTATATGCTGTTGATAAGAGACTCACTTTACACTTATAAACATTAATAGGTGAACAATGAAATGACGGAGAAAGATATAACAGGAAAGTAATAATTAAATGGTACCTACATACTCTAAAATGGACAAAATCAATTTTAAGTAATAAAATTTACTTTTTGTCTCTTTACTTTTGCATGAGACAAAAAATGACACTTTATAACAAAGGGTGAATTTATCAAGAAGATAGAATTATAAACAAATATCCACCAAACAATAGAACACCAAAATATATGAATTAAACATTGGTATAATTGAAGGCAGAAATAAACAATTCAACAATACTAGTTGGAAACTTCAATAGCCTATTTTCAACAATGAACAGGATGTCTAGACAGAAAGTCAGTATGGAAATAGAGGACTTGAATAATACTTTCAACCAACTAGACCTGACAGACATACAAACACTCCACCAACAATAGCAATTTATACATTTTTTTCAAGAGAACGTGAAACATTTTCTGTGATAGATTATATGTTAAGACATAAAACAATTGTCAAAAATTTTAAAAGACCGAAAGCATACAAAATATCATCTCTGACCACAGTGGAATGAAGCTATAAATCAGTAAAAGAAGCAAAACTGGAAAACTTGTAAATATGGAAATTAAATAGCTAATTCTTAAACAACTAATGAGTCAAAGAAGTGTTAAAAACCAACCTCTGAATACTGAATACAACAAAGCATATGGTTGAGTTTATTGCAAGACTTTTGACTTGCAAGCCAGGAAACTCAAGACTATGGGAACAATAAATTTCAAATTGCTCACAGTCTAAGGGTTTTTATGGAAAAAATCTGGAAGTTGTTTAGCTTTTTCAGTTTATAAATTACCTAGTGGTCTTCTTTCCTATTTGGATCAGGGTTGTTGAATCAGGAGAACAAGGAAGTTCAGAGATGGAGTGAGTAGACCTGACATTTGGGGATTGACTGATGTCCTCTGATGATTTCTGAGAAGAGTTGTAAATTCCTGTAAGGTTAGGTTGAGTTTCCTTTATTCAAACCTGTGTTGACCATCTCCATTTCATCCCTGACATAAGTGACTCCAATCTAGTTTGGTTCTATAGAAAAAATCACTAAGAAAATTAGAAAATACATTGAGTTGAATTAAAATGAAAACATAACATATCAAAATTTTTTGGGAAGGTTAATTTTATTTGTCAAATTGGAGGATGATTTTGGATGAAATTAACATTTAAATCAGTTAACTTTGATTAAGCAGAGTATGCTCCATAATGTGGCTGGACCTCATCCAATAAGTTGAAGGCCTGAATAGAATAAAATAAAAAGATTGCTTTTGGAATTTATCTGCACCATCAGCTCTGCTGAGTCTCCAATCTGTTGACCACATTGCAGATTTTGGACTTACCAGCTTCATAATTGTATGATCTAATTTCTTATAATAAATATCATATATGTCCTATTGGTTCTGTTTCTCTGGAGAACCCAATACACTTACTTGTGGGGTGCAGAGAAAACAGTGACCAGATGGAAATTGATAGTTGTGAATGATTATATTAAGAAAGGAGCATTCTACACTTGCATTTTTCAATAGGAAGATTAGTTTTCACCTTTATGACTTATTCTCTTCTACTTTTTCCTTTAAATTGTCTCTCCTCTCTTCTATCTCCTGGGAATTCTACTGATCAAATGTTGGGCTTTGTACAGTGGTCATTTATGGTTCTTTCCTCTCATTTTTTCTTTATAGCTTATATTCTAAGGAATTTCCCCAACTTTATTTTCACATTTGATATTAAAATTTTGTTTTATAAATTCTATATTTAAGTTCTAAGAACTTTCCTTAATTTCTGATATTTTAAAACAATGTCATGTTATTGTCTCTTGGATGTAATAACTTCACAAAATGCTCTGAGTATATACTTTTTTTTCCTTAAAATTTCCTTAAATTTTCTGTTTCCTCTGAGGATAGTTTTTGTTCATCTTGATCTTTATTTTTCATGCTGAGGGTTTGTTTTCTTTGCCTGGTTATCTGTGATTGTCTGTTCATATTTAGGAAACAGGTCTAGTTAGCTGGTATAGTTTCCCTCTACTCTTTTCTATGTAGGTCTGATTTCTCAGATAAGTAAGACATCCATCTGGTCATTTGATCAATGAATATAATGTATAAATAGTCAGATTTTGATTAACCATGAGAAAGTGAGGAGCTGGATATCAGGTTGTGGCCTCACCAATTTCCCCCACATTTTCCATGCCAGCCAGGATTAGTGTATTTTATTCTGGAGTATTTTACTCTGGGTTTTTAACACCCAAAATAGACTTTACTTTCCACAGATGATTCAATTTCTTGGGAGAAGAATGTTGTGCTTTTTTGCCTGGGAATAACTAGGCTAACAGTTCTCTGTATTCTTAGGGAAGGGTGTGCAGGGGTTGATGGCCTCAACTTTTCAGTTTGTAGAGTTTCAATCAATTCCCTAGTTTTCAAAAGCACTATTCATCCTTGACCTCTGTCATACATGCCTCAGATCCTGGACCCTCTCTTAAATTCTCTCTTCCAGAAATGTGTGATATATGCCACCTATTGGTAAAACTCTCTTCCCTTCTACAAGTACTATTATGTATTGTATTTTTTATTCCAGAGAAAAAGGTGTAAATGCAAGTCTGCTTATTGAACTGGAAGCCCTTTATTAGTTTGTATGAAAAACTGACAAGTAAATGATTCCAGGATGGGAATGCTATACATATATTTTTTCCTTCAAAAGTTGGAGTTACCTTATAGGGCCTATTTTCATTTATTTTCTTTAGTATTCACCAACTTGTCACACTGTGAATACATGTTTATGCTTTAACATATATGTGTTTAGTAAAAATATATTTATATATTATATATACTTATATATTATAATTATCTTAGGCTTTTATGTTGCAAAGGGCAGAAGGTTCAGAGGCCATTTTACACATTCCTGAGTCTCAAGAACTATGTAATTTGAATTTGAAGCCGTTTTCTTCAAATGAAGTTACAGATCTATTATAAAAACAAAAAAGATGAAGTAGTTATAATGATGTGGTAAAATAATTATGTGAAAAAGGAAATGGACTTGTTAAAAGAATGAATCATTTATTTCTGGTAATGACCCAGTTAGATAAATTGTGGAAAATAGTGAGTACCCAAACAGAGAATGTTTTTAAAGTTTTCTTTTTGCCCAAAAGGAGAATGGGAACTGATTTGCTATATACATTCAAATCTCTTCTGTTCAGTGTGAACCATGGTCTCAAAAATGGTAAAAAAAAGAAACATTTGACATATAGAGACTGGAAAATGGATGTAGTTTTTAATTCTCCTCAAAAAATGGTTTATAGCCATTTCATGCTTAAATTTTTTAAATGACATTAATTTACAGGACCATAAGTTTTCGGCTTTAAAAGCATAGCAGAGATGGAGGTATATTAAAATCCGATAGAAGGTAAGTATATTCAAAGACAGCCAGATACATATTTGTTTTGGAAACAGCTGTTCTACCTTTTCAACCACTTTGGTTTTATGAGTTCTTTGGGGCCTGATAAAGGGATCATTAAAATGATTTTCATTCTTCTTAAATGCCATTTCTTTTTGGAATTATGAATATTATAATTAGAAAAATAGAGAGCATTTGCTCTTCCTCAAAGTAGTGGATACTCCACAATGAGGTGCATTGTTTTATTCTTCTTATAGAGAGAAGCTGCAACATTAGGATTAAGTAATGAACCTGAGGGCACTTGCCCTAAGAGGAAGTCAGTGTCAAAAGAGAGATTAGACAATTATTCTCCTTCTGCTTAAAGCACACTTCAAAATGGACTTTTGAATAGAAATGGAAGAATAGAAATATTTCAGTTTATAGGCAAAAAAGGAAAATAATTTAAGGTTAAATATTAATAACTACATATTTCATTATAAGGCTATGGAAGTCATATGGTTCTTACTTCTATTGCCAGAAGAGTTCTAAAGAGTAATGTAACTGAGAATACTTAGTCCCAGAAACTTTTGATGTCCTTTAAGGTGTGATATATGGTGGACAGGTAACTTATTTTATTGATTCTAAGACATTTTTCAATACTTTTATCATCTCTAAATTTAAAATGTATGTACTTATAATCAGTGAGTTATGAGTTTAATTGGCAATATTTTCTTGTTCTTAGGGATACATAAAATTACAGTTGATGTTGTCTTAGAGATAATGAAATATAGTAATTCACTCCGTGTATGCCATGAGTTTGATACACACACACACACACACACAGACACATCTGACAGTTTGTGACTTGGGAGATAAAAAGTTTAAGCTGCTTTGAGAGTACCCGAATGTTCCTAGTGGAGCATTTTGTTTGTACTTTGCCAAAACTGAGATCTTTAAAAACAACATTTAATTTAGATATTTATATTTTTGTCTTATTTACCTCATCTGTAAAACGTGTCAGCTAAAAATAAATTGTATAAATTATGTTCTGTTTCTATATGATGCACTATTATGGTTTGTCCAAAGACAGTTAAAATGAAATATTTAAGTGTAACCAAAATATATAAAAGCATTTCTAAACAACAAAATATTTGTCTTCCACTGGCACCCTTGGTCTGTACATGGTTGTTGCCTTAAGAACATATTACTTAAAAAACTGTGGCTCCTTCTTGTTCCCTAAATGCAGACTCCATAAAATTGATAGCTTCTTCTTCAAGGGGTATAATCTCTTTATTATATTGTTATATTATATTATATTTGCACCATTTGTTATGATGTTTGAGTTGCAATTAGAATCATATGAATGTTTTTCATATACTGAATTTTCTTTCTACTCTCTTTGCTCTATTATAAAATATTTTTATCCCAGTCGATAATTTATAGTCCTTGAATTTAGTGCACTGAAATACTAGAGATCTTAGATTTTGTCTCTGCTCTCCAGAAAATTAAAACCCAGATTGGAGATCCAACACTAATATAAAGTCAATTCATAAATTACATATGAAGGTATACAACCAAATGCTAATGCATGTGGCAAACATTTAAGTATGGTATATGAGTTCAGAGAAGCCTGACACAGTGAGGGAGAGCTACATTAGGCGTAAAAAGTGATAATTTGAAAAATGGGGAGGCTTTGAGCAGACAGAGAACAAAAGAGAAGACATTTCAGGCAATGGTAATAAGAACAACAATGACAGTATAGCAATAACACAAAAAAAGGACAGTAGCATAAAAAAACAAAAAAATAATATTTAATAAAATAGATAATACTTTGAACATGATTAATGTTTTCCTTCTTGTCTTTCTAAATGTGAAATTTTAGCTAAAGCCTGAGGCATCCATTTAGAAGGGCATAGGGTGAAATCAGACTTGATTATGGACAAAATGCAAAGATAAATTCTTAGGTAATATCTAGTGAACTTGTAACCCCATACACTAATATTCATGGAGTGTAAACTATATTCTAGGCACTGTGTTACACTCTTTACAT
>NC_045806.1:75243399-75372133 GCF_009873245.2 Balaenoptera musculus | reverse complement strand
TTCAAAGCTTATTGTTTTTTGTTATATTTCAAAAATATATTTTACCATTCTGTTTTCTGAATTTATAACTAGAAAAAATTCTCTGAAGTTTTACTATTTTGAGTCCTCCTTGATGCTTTAGTATATATATATATATATAATATATATATATGAAATTTAGAATCTGAAGCAGTAATATTTATGATCAGTCTTAACAGTAAAGCATCAGATACCTTTGTGAAGCTCTGAATATTCGGTAACAAAAAGAAATGGATGTAAAGCACATTATTTTATTCAACTTCTTGGCAGCATTCTTTTTCATTTTTATATAGAGATCATTCTTGTGGTTGCATGGTTTGGAGTAGATATCTGTTTGGTTTTCCTGATTACCGAGAATACATGACACTACCCATGAGTGTTAGATTCATAAGATTTGAAAATTATTATTTTTTTTAACATCTTTATTGGAGTATAATTGCTTTACAATGGTGTGTTAGTTTCTGCTTTATAACAAAGTGAATCAGTTATTTATATACATATGTCCCCATATCTCTTCCCTCTTGCGTCTCCCTCCCTCCCACCCTCCCTATCCCACCCCTCTAGGTGGTCACAAAGCACCGAGCTGATCTCCCTGTGCTATGCGGCTGTTTCCCACTAGCTATCTACTTTACG
Source organism: Balaenoptera musculus (assembly GCF_009873245.2). Lineage (NCBI taxonomy): Eukaryota > Metazoa > Chordata > Mammalia > Artiodactyla > Balaenopteridae > Balaenoptera > Balaenoptera musculus. Next base: position 75,371,482 of record NC_045806.1, on the reverse strand, counting down.
TTTGGTAGTGTATATATGTCCATGCCACTCTCTCACTTTGTCCCAGCTTACCCTTGCCCCTCCCCGTATCCTCAAGTCCATTCTCTAGTAGGTCTATGTCTTTATTTCCATCTTGCCCTTAGGTCCTTCATGACCATTTTTTTTAGATTCCATATATATTTGTTAGCATAAGTTATTTATTCTTCTCTTTCTGAATTACTTCACTCTGTATGACAGTCTCTAAGTCCATCCACCTCACTACAAATAACTCAATTTCATGAAAATTCTCATTTTATAATTTGCTGTCAGACAAAGGAACTACCCATATCATATTGACTAGGCCAGAGTCAGCTCTTGTAGCAGCACAGTCCTGGTGGCCGGCAGATATAGAATGGTTTTCCTACTTCTATGACTACTTTTTAGGCATCTTGGATCAAAATCTCTTGACTCTTTCTTACCTCTTCTTGATCCCAGTATTCAGGAAAGGACCAGAGATGACAAACAACTTGGAATGGGAGATGTGACTGTAGAAAGAATCTTACCTTCAGATGGCTTAGTGGGTGACCATTGTAGATTCCCAGCTTGTGTTTACCAGCTCTTCCTGCACTGAACACACCCAATTCCCTTGCCATGTACCTCATCTCTTCCCATTACCACACACACGCAAACACACACATACACTGATGCCTGAAAAAAAGAACTCTGCAATTCTGCAATTCTAATATGAGTCTGCCATTCTACCAGAGGTGAATTTACTGTAAAGCTTATGAAGCTTAACATCAGAACCGCTTACTTCACTGGTCACGTCTAAGGACCTGGAAAGGGCTTACTGATGTGATCCCATAGGTCTTGTGTTTTTGTAAATTTTTTAATAGTAAAATATTTTAACCATAATTACTTAAGACTGCTGTACCTTTCCACTCCATGTTCCTCTCTGTTACATTTCCTCTCATACCAGGTGTTGTTAGAAAGGCCACAGATAGTTTTGGATTTAGAGGAATAAGATTTGGGGGTACATTTAGACATTTATATGGATGATGGTCATTTATTTATATATTTAAATTATTGCTAGTCGATGCACAATATGATCAGCTCTCAAGAATATATCTGCTTCCTACTGTGCCAATTCACTGTGGTCATGACCTGAAGTTGCAGTGTCAGAGGTCATATCGCAATATGATTTTGTCCCAAGATACTCGATACTAGAAGTACCCTAGTAGTGAAGGAGAAGCAAGGTTCAAATTGTGTGTACCCAGAATTTAAGCTCTGGAAACTTATTCCAAATCTTACCTTTTATGTAGGAAAGAGACTTGATAGCCGTTTTTAGAAGTTTGACTACAATCCCATAGTTTGACATTACCACCTATGAGTTGTAAAGCTGAAAGAAGTTTTTCTAAACTATGCTAGGGGAAAGACTGAATTGTCAGTCTCTTCTCTCTATAGAAAACGATGTCACAAAATCTTTATCCTATGAAGAGATGATCAAAGAGTATGTAGCAAAAATGATATAAAAGTGATACATTAGACAGTTAATTAAAAAAATATTATGTTCTTTTTCTGGATGTTATGATGCTTGTGATACTTGTCAGCTTTTATAAATTTGTAATTTCATGTTATTTATTTTTCTCATTCTAAAGAAACATTCACTTCTATATCTAATTTTTCGTTCTTTTAATTAAAGAGACTTCCCACAAATTGTATAAGTTTCAAGCTCTATAGCACCTGGAACTATTACTGCATCTATCTATGAGACCAAGTTGCTTGCTTCTCTTGTATTTATTTTGTGTGTAGCAGATATTTCTTCTTTCACTCCTCTTTAGACTATAATTATGCATGGCTCTGTAAGATCCTTTTATTGCTACAGATCCTGGGATGGCACGATTTCCATAGGATTTTGAAACTTACACCTTGATAACACAGCACAACGTGGCAAATTTGCACAAGCTTTTAACATTGTTGACCCCATCAAAATGTTTAAATTATTCGCTAATGATTGGATCTGATTCAATTATTTTGGAATATGTATTCAATGCATGGGTGAATGCCTAAAGCTGAAATTTCATGGTGGCATTTGTTTTTTTTCTTGGCAGGTTAGAAAGTATTTGACTTTTCAACATGAGAAATCTGCTTAGCAAAATTAAAATAAAAAGAAAGAAGGAAATATAGACAGAAAAGGATAAAGAAATGTGTTATACTAGTCTCTGTATGCTTGGTTTTGTCATTCTATCTCAAACAATGATGGTTACTTTTTAGCATGTAAATGATTGCCTTTGTATTATGGGAAATGTTAGATTATGACAGCTAGATAGGTACTCTATACACAGGGCACAAGCAAAGCAAGGAGATCATAAAAATGATCAAAACTCGAAATAATTTGTTAATTTGTTATTTGTTAATCATTGCTGTGGCAAGGCTTTTCTTTTACATAGGTGCACTTTTATTTGTAAATTTCATTTATGGATTAGTGAACATAGTCTAAGGTCCACTGAGTGTTGTTAGAAAAGACTGAACTTTCAGTAACTACACCCAATTTTTACATCAATTCTATATTAAAGATTTCATGCATGGGTATGTTTCATATTTTCCCAATAAAAATTTAAGTATTTAGCAGTTTCCATTGTTGGAAAATTTATACTTGAATGTAGCCTAAATTCTTCTCGGTGCAATGCCTTTTACTTTCCTATTGAGCTGTGGTTGGTGAAAAATATTGGGCTAACTATGTTATTTTAAAATTTGAAAGCATTCAGAAAAGTAATTCCTAAATATGTACAACTCTATAATGTAGGTATTATAATTGGCCTCTTATTTGAAATGTGGACAATTTAGAAGAAGATTCACTTAGAAAAAAGTATGGGCAAATATGAAATAACATTTCAAAAGCATGAATTAGTATGGCCAATATTTAAAGATAAGGAATATGGTTTCCAGTTAGGGTTAATAGAGCAAAATGTTAGACTTTATGAAGGTGTGCCTCATGATTGACTGGGAAAGTTTATATTGTTGTAGAGCTTTAAAGAACAATAACAACCACGACAATACCAAGCAAAGAAACACTAACTAACTAACTAAAGAAACATCCCTTTCGGAGAATAACATAAAAAGAAAGGAAGAAACCTTTCCATAAAGTGCTTAAGAAAGCTGTCCTTTCTAACTTACTATATTTATAAATCTCATCATCATCACTCAGTAAACCATATTTGAAACCTCAGAGTCATCTATGATTTCTCTCTATGCTTCTTGCCCATCATCTAGTCACCAAAACACTAACTGAGCTATCATATATCTCTCACAATTGTCACATTAGAAATCAGTGTGGAGGTCATTCCAAGTTCTAATCATAGTGCTGGTTAGTTACTAGCAATGTAGCCTGATCATTTAGTTTATAGTAATCTCTACTTTCCTTATTTGTAAATATGGGGATAATATTTGTGTGCTCCTCATTTGTGTGCTAGATATTATGGGACATATATAAAGCACATGGCAGATAACATATTAAGACTTCACTAAAAATTAGTAATTTCTGTTATTCCCATTACTACCCTCTAGTTCTGACCTTTATTACTTATGCTTAGTTATTCTAATAATCTTCATATTCATCTTTTGACTATATTTCTCCACAATAATCTATTCTTCAAACTTCTGTTAGATCAATTTTCTTAAATCATATTTATTGTCATGTTTCTTCCCTTCTCACAATCCTTCAGTATATTTCAAATGTCCAAATAATCAAGTTCTAATTCATTTTGACTGCCATTAAAGCCCTTAAATATCTGACCCCATTTTATCATCCCAACTTAACTTAAATGGAAATCTTTTATTCTGACCAGGTGGATCTATTTAGTGGTGGTCAAAAGAAATTTGCTCATTTCCAACTTTTAAAACTTTGTGTATGTTAAGCCCACCATAAATTGCCCTCTTCCTCTCTCCCTCCCCTGATACCTTTTTTTCCCCTTTAAGGGCTTGTTGAAAATTCATTATTGAAACCTCATTCTATTTTCATAACCCTATCTATTTCCTAAGATTATTCTTGTCTACATAACTGACCTCTTTAATTAACTACTGTGCCTAGCATATTGCTATGTACATAGAAGCTGTATGAAGGTGATTTTTTAATCAATGGGCTCTTTAGGGAACTACCTGTGAATAGTTGCCCTTATTTCTACTCCCTAATAAAGTCAATTGATCTCAATTTTTAAATCAGTTACTAATAAAATCTCTCCTGCCCTATCATGGGTCATATAAGAAGTTCCTGAATGGGGAAAAAGTTGGACTAAACATCACAGACTCTCTTGTTTTTAGTGCATAATAATTGTTACTTAGGCTTTTTGTGCTAGTTTATGAAAACTTTGAACATCAAAGTGAGGGATTTTAACTACCTTTATTAGAAAAATAAATGTCATTCACTTTTTAAAGATGTGAGGAATGGTGTGATGAAATGGTGCTTCAAGAAGATTAACATGGCATCTGGAACAGGGAAAGACAGTAAATAAGACCAGCTAGGAGTCTACTGCAACACTTCAATCAGAAAGTTGTGGAGACCTGGACTAAGCTAATGGTCTTAGAAAGAATAAAGATTAAAATATGGTGACAGTTTAAAGGTGCATCTAGACTACTAATGACTGAATAGTTATGGGGGAGCAAAGTGAGTAAGGGAAACAAATGTTATACTTTATGCCATAAAACGTATAGTGGAACCTATAAGAATATGCAGGATCTTCAAGGGAGAGAGCTTCAAGGGAAAATAGGATAGGATTAAAGAATAAGCCATTCAATATATGTATACAATATTCTACTTTTTTAAAAAATTTCAGCCTATGCCTGTACAGCATATACATTATAAATAAGAATGGAAAATTTTCAGAGAGTCACTTGTTTAGTATGGATGCTACTTTTAACTGGAGAGAAAAAGTTGATTTTGCTCACTGCATTGCTGGATTATTTTACTGAACTAGTGTTCTACATTTTTGGGTATAATTTGGGCATGCTCTTGGCTGCATAAGCCATATTCAATACTCTTTTGAAAATGTAAAGGATCCATGTTTTCTTTCCTCCATAAATTTCTCACATACATCCATCATTAAACATTTAATACCATGAAGGACTGAGGTCAGTTTTCAAAGAATCCTCTAGCTTATATAGTCAAATGATCCACATGGAAGTTTGGAGATAAAATTTTAATATGAACCTTAATAGTTTTATAGGAGTTATTCATAAATCAGAGCTTCCACTGTAGTTACCTTGGCTAGTTCTTGGTTATTCTATCAATCAATAATTCATTAACTAAACTATTATATACAAGCCACTGCTCCAGGTGTTATGCTAGAATAGAAATGAAAAAGACAGAGCTTCTCCTCCCTCAATTAGCTATCAGAGTAGAAGAGACAAAAAACGTGTCATAAATAACCACAGACAAGGTAGAATTTAATAAATATCATTAGAGGAGTAAAGATCAGAAAAGACCTGAATTCAGATGAGAAGGAAACCATTTCCAGCAGGAGGAGAAGACAAGGGGTTAAAGAATGGAGTGACTGAAGAATGTGAAGCAGTGAGAAGAAATTCAGGTAGGGTAAGCAACAGCACAGAGTAAGGAAATGCATGGAGCATGTACCTCTGCAGTGTCTATAAAACATCCAGTTGGGAATTACAAATAGGAATGAGATCAAGAATAGACGTAGAGAGGTATTCTTAAGAAAAACAGAGAAGATACACTTTGAGGACTGCAGAATAGAATAAGGATGACAAAATGTTTTAATTGAAATTAAAATAGGACATGGTAAAGAAACCCTATTTGTCTTCTAAAAAAAATTCTCAATAAAATATGAAGCAAGGCAATTCATTTACAGAGGATGGAGGGAGATGTTGGTAAGAAGGTGCAAAAAATATTAGACATAGGTCCTGTGAGGAATATTATACTTAAAGATAAATTAAAATTTTACTGAAAGCATTAAGAGCTGATCTGAGGTGGAATAAAATGAATCTATGATGAGACAAATCAGCCTGCCCAAAACTGATTGTTCCTCTCTCATACTTCTCTTTTTCAATTAATGACATCAATCAGTTGCTCAAACCACAAACTTGGGAGTTTTATTTGACTGGTCCCTCTTTTTCACTCCCTCACAACAGAGCCAAGTTGTTTTATTTACCCCAAATGTTTTGAATCTCTTCCCTTATGTTAATTCTCACGGTTATGACCCTAATCCAGAATATTATTAATGTTTACCTGGTTTCAGTTTAAGCATCACTTTCCATGGGATACTTTCTTTGACCAACCTGCCTGTGCCCCTTCATAAACATTCCCTTAACACTCCACTTGTTCTGGAAACATTGTTCCTACAACAGCTTCAATATCATTGTTTAAGAGGTGCCAATGACTGCCCACAGAGGTTAGCATGCTTTCAGTGGCATGCTTCCCACCATTTTGTTGGTCTGAAAATTACCATCTACACACTTGCAAGAGGAATCCACAGAGCCCCTCATCTTTCCTGGTGACACCAATCCTCTGATGACCTCGATACACAAAAGTGAAGAAGAAATCCCAGAGAAAATATGTCTACCTGGAAAGAATCCTCACACATCCCTCTCCCCTAGAGACTCACAGCCTTACCACTATGGTTGGCCTCAGAAACCATCAGGATTAACCCCACCATGTCTTCCTGCCTATTTATATCAATCACTCCAAGAAGTTCAAGACTTTCAGATCTCTTCTGTCCACCCAAATCCTTATCTTCACATTTCTCTGACTTCCCCTAATCTGTCCCCAACCTCTCAATCCCCAAACACACTCATTGTGTTCTGTAGACTAATTAATTAGGATTGGTTAGTAAAATTTCTATATCCTCAATCTCTGTTGTCAATTTTTGATTCATTTCTTTACTCTGAAGTCTCTCTGCTGATTATATTGGTTTACTTACAAGCCTTTCAAGTTGTAAAGTTTATTTATTTCCTTTGTTTTATTCTCCCATATTCCTGAGAAGTTTTGGCCTAAAGTTGATGCTGCTGTCCTACTTTTTCCTTATTACCAAATTCCATACCATTGTTCTTCCCTTCATAATCTCTCTGCTAACTTCAGGCCAGCAGCCTACGCAACAATTAACCCCTCCTTATTTCAAATGCCCACTGTATTAATTTCCTAGGGTTACTGTAACAACGTGCCATAAACTAAATGGCTTAGTAAAACATAAATGTATTGTATCACAGCTCTGGAAGCAAGAAGTCTAAAATCAAGGTTTCATTCCACTACTGGGCATATACCCTGAGAAAACCATAATTCAAAAAGAGTCACGTACCACAATGCTCATTGCAGCTCTATTTACAATAGCCAGGACATGGAAGCAACCTAAGCGTCCACTGACAGATGAATGGATAAAGAAGATGTGGCACATATATACAATGGAATATTACTCAGCCATAAGAAGAAACGAAACTGAGTTATTTGTAGTGAGGTGGATGGACCTAGAGTCTGTCATACAGAGTGAAGAAGGTCAGAAAGAGAAAAACAAATACCGTATGTAACACATATATATGGAATCTTAAAAAAAAAAAAAAAAGGTCATGAAGAACCTAGGGTCAGGACAGGAATAAAGACGCAGACGTAGAGAATGGACTTGAGGACACGGGGAGGGGGAAGGGTAAGCTGGGACGAAGTGAGAGAGTGGCATGGACTTATATATACTACCAAATGTAAAATAGATAGCTAGTGGGAAGCAGCCACATAGCACAGGGAGATCATCTCTGTGCTTTGTGCCCACCTAGAGGGGTGGGATAGGGAGGGTTAGAGGGAGAAGCAAGAAGGAAGAGATATGGAGATATATGCATATGTATAGCTGATTCACTTTGTTATAAAGCAGAAACTAACACACCATTGTAAAGCAATTATACTCCAATAAAGATGTTAAAAAAATAAAATAAAATAAAATCAAGGTTTCAGAAGGGCCTTAATAGGGGAGAACGCTTCCTCGCCTCTTCTAGTTTCTGGTGTGTTCCAGCAATACTTGATATTGCTTAGTTTGTAGAAGTGTCACTCTAATCTCTGTCTTCAAATGGTCATCTTCTCCCCCATGTGTCTCTCTCCTCTTTTTATAAAGATCCTGATCTTGTTGCACTAGGGGCCCACCTTACTTCACTATGACTTCACCTTTACTTAACTGATTAATCTGTAACAACCTTATTTTCAAATAAGATCACATTTTACAGTACTGGAGATTAGGACTTACATATTTTTCAACACATAACACACTTCCCTCATCCCTTGAAATAATTTATTTTTTGTCTCTCCAGCACTACTGCTGATCCTTAGTAATTTCAATATCCTTGCGGATTATCCTTTCAATGCTGTCTTAGTTCTTGACCTCCTCTTTTCCAATAAAATTTTACTTCACCTCATCTTAGTCTCTTACTCTCATTGTCAAATCAAAGACCTTGTCATTATCAGTAACAATAACCCCTCCATAACCTTCACTTTATACATCCTAGGCTCTAATTACTTAATCCTGTTCTATCTCCCTCATTCTAATATTTTAGTTCTAATAATTATACAACTGTACCAGGATTTATAATCTGTTGATATAACCAACTCTTCACTTTCTCACACACCTTTATGTCCTCACGTCTCTTCTTCCTAGGAAAAATTCATGGTCAATTACTATAATCACTTTTGAGTATATTCAGCTCCTTTCCCTCTCTCTCATTTTGTTTTACTCACTTCACAAAACTACAATCCTGGTTGAATCTACCTGCCCAAACCCATGAATTCAAACTCAACTGGAGGAAAACAAACAAAAACACTGATAGAACTATTTTAAATTCCCTCATCTGTATCAGCTAATGTCCCTGGTCCATAATACATTATGAAAACAGAAAAAATCAGAGGAAAATATTCACAAGTTCCAAATATACGATCATGTTAACTGCATGTGAACCCATCCACTCTACCTTTCTACTTTTACTGTGGGTGAACTGTGTATGTATCTAGCAAATGCAACCACTTCTTGCTTGTTTACCTAAACCCAACAACTCTTTTTTTTTTAAATTAGTAATGATTTTGTAAATTTATTTATTTATTTATTAACATCTTTATTGGAGTATAATTAATTTACAATGTTGTGTTAGTTTCTACTGTACAACAAAGTGAATCAGCTATATGTATACATATATCCCCATATACCCTCCCAACTCTTTCTTATTTAAGGACATCATTCCCATAATTTCTCCCTCTCCCTCCTTCATCTCATACATTTTGATTTTCTATTTATATCAACACTCAAACTATGCTATATTTATAACTGTAAAAAAATGATCTAATTTAATGTCACACTCTACCAGATACCAGGCTTTACTCTCTGTTAAAGCAAAATTCCTTAACAGATAAGTGTATACAGACTGCTGCTTCTTCCTCTCCTCCAATCCTCTGTGGTATATATATATATATATATACACACACACACACACACACACACACACACACACACACACACACACACAATGGAATATTGCTCAGGCATGAGCAAGGAGGACATTCGGCCATTTGTGACAACATGGATGGATCTTGAGCCTATTATACCAAGTGAGGTAAGTCACACAGAGAAAGACAAGTACTGTATGAAATCACTTACATGTGGAATTTTTAAAAGCCAAACTTGTAAAAACAGAGAATGAAATTGTGGTTACCAGGGGATATGGAGTGGGAGAAAGGTCAGATGTTGTTTAAGGGTACAAATTTACAACAAGTAGTACACAAGCCCTAGAGATCTAATACACAGTATAGTGAATATAGACAACAATATTGTATCATAACCATCCAACTTGCCGAGACTAGAACATAATTATTCCAACTACTAAAAAGATAGGAAAATTATGCAATATGATGGAGGAGCTAATTATAGCTACAAGGGCAATTATATTACAGTAAATAAATGTATCAAATTAATATCCTGGACACTTCAAATTTACACAATGTTATATATCAAATATATTTTAATAAAAAATAAAATACTAATTGAATTGATAAACCTCTAGTGAGACTAATCAAGAAAAAGAGAGAATAAAGTCACACATAACTACAAATAGGGAGGAAAAGGGACAATCATTACTCATTCAGACATTCCAAATTTAATGAGGACATTATACAGTTGCCAAAAGATACAGGTTGCAGTTAAATCTAAATTTCACATAAACAGCAGATAATTTTTTTGTACAGTTGACTCTTTTTTTAATTTTTATTTTATTTATTTAATTTTTTTAACATCTTTATTGGAGTATAATTGCTTTACATTGTTGCTAGTTTCTGCTGTATAACAAAGTGAATCAGCTATATGAATACATATATCCCCATACACCTCGCTTTTGCATATCCCTCCCACATTCACTATCCCACAGTCTAGGTGGTCATAAAGCACCAAGCTGGCCTCCCTGTGCTATGTAGCTGCTTCCCAAAAGCTATCTATTTTACATTTGGTAGTGTACATATGTCAATGTCACTCTCTCACTTTGTTGCAGTTTACCCTCCTCCTTACCCATGTCCTTAAGTACGTTCTCTACGTCTGAGTCTTTATTCCTGTCCTGACACTAGGTTCTACAGAACCTTTTTTTTTAGATTCCATATATATGTGTTAGCATACAGTATTTGTTTTTCTCTTTCTGACTTACTTCACTCTGTATGACAGACTCTAAGTCCATCCACCTCAATACAAATAACTCAATTTCATTTCTTTTTATGGCTGAGTAATATTCCATTGTATATATGTGCCACATCTTCTTTATCCATTCGTCTGTCAATGAACATTTAGGTTGCTTCCACGCCCTGTCTATTGTAATTACTGCTGCAGTGAACACTGTGGTACATGACTCTTTCTGAGTTATGGTTTTCTCAGGGTATATGCCCAGTAGTGGGATAGCTGGGTCATATGGTAGCTCTATTTTTATTTTTTAAGGAACCTCCATACTGTTCTCCCTAGTGACTGTATCAATTTGCATTCCCACCAACAGTGTAGGAGGGTCCCTTTTCTCCACAGCCTCTACAGCAGTTATGGTGAGTAGATATTTTGATGATGGCCATGCTGACTGGTGTGAGGTGACACCTCATTGTAGTTTTGATTTGCATTTCTATAATAATTAGTGATGTTGAGCAGCCTTTCATGTGTTTGTTGGCAATCTGAATATCCGTTTTGGAGAAATGTCTATTTAGGTCTTCTGCCCATTTTAGGTTTAGGTTGTTTTTTTTTGTTGATATTGAGCTGCATGAGCTGCTTGTAAATTTTGGAGATTAATCCTTTGTCAGTTGCTTCATTTGCAAATATTTTCTCCCATTCTGAGTGCTGTCTTTTCGTCTTGTTTATGGTTTCCCTTGCTGTGCAAAAGCTTTTAAGTTTCATTAGGTCCCATTTGTTTATTTCTGTTTTTATTTCTATTTTTCTCGGAGGTGGGTCAGAAAGGATCTTGCTGTATTTTATGTCATAGAGTGTTCTGCTTATGTTTTCCTCTAAGAGTTTTATAGTGTCTGGCCTTACATTTAGGTCTTTAATCCATTTTGAGTTTATTTTTGCATATGGTGTTAGGGTGTGTTCTAATTTCTTTCTTTTACATGTAGTTGTCCAGTTTTCCCAGCACTACTAATTGAGGAGGCTGTCTTTTCTCCATTTTACATTCTTGCCTCCTCTATCAAACATAAGGTGACCATATGTACGTGGGTTTATCTCTGGGCTTTCTATCCTCTTCCATTGATCTATATTTTTGTTTTTGTGCCAGTACCATACTTTCTTGATTACTGTAGCTTTGTAGTATAGTCTGAAGTCAGGGAGCCTGATTCCTCCAGCTCCATTTTTCTTTCTCAAGATAGTTTTGGCTATTCAGGGTCTTTTGTGTTTCCATACAACTTGTGAAATCTTTTGTTCTATTTCTGTGAAAAATGGCATTGGTAGTATGATAGGGATTGCATTGAATCTGTAGATTGCTTTGGGTAGTAGAGTCATTTTCAAAATGTCGATTCTCCCAATCCAAGAAAATGGCATATCTCTCTATCTATTTGTATCATCTTTAATTACTTTCATCAGTCTCTTATAATTTTAGGCATACAGGTCTTTTGTCTCCTTAGGTAGGTTTATTCCTAGATATTTTATTCTTTTTGTTGCAGTGGTAAATGGGTGTGTTTTCTTAATTTCACTTTCAGATTTTTCATCATTAGTGTATAGGAATGCAAGAAATTTCTGTGCATTAATTTTGTATCCTGCTACTTTACCAAATTCATTGATTAGTCCTAGTAGATTTCTGGTAGCATCTTTAGGATTCTCTATGTATAGTATCATGACATCTGCAAACAGTGACACTTTTAATTCTTCTTTTCTGATTTGGATTCCTTTTATTTCTTTTTCTTCTCTGATTGCTGTGGCTAAAACTTCCAAAACTATGTTGAATAAAAGTGGTGAGAGTGGGCACCCTTGTCTTTTTCCTGATCTTAGTGGAAACGGTTTCAGGTTTTCACCTTTGAGAACAATGTTGGCTGTGGGTTTGTCATATATTGCCTTTGTTATGTTGAGGTAAGTTCCCTCTATGCTGCTTTCTGGAGGGTTTTTATCATAAATGGGTATTGACTTTTCTCCAAAGCTTTTGCTGTGTCTATTGAGATGATCATATGTTTTTTCTCCTTCAGTTTATTAATAGGATGTATCACATTGATTGATTTGCATGTATTGAAGAATCCTTGCATTCCTTGGATAAACCCCACTTGATCATGGTGTATGATCTTGTTAATGTGCTTTTGGATTCTGTTTGCTAGTATTTTGTTAAGGATTTTTGCATCTATGCTCACCAGTGATATTGGCCTGTAGTCTTCTCTTTTTGTGACATCTTTGGTTTTGGTATCAGCGCGATGGTGGCCTCATAGAGTGAGTTTGGGAGTGTTCCTCCCAGTAAAGTTGACTCTTGAACAACATAGTTTGAAATGCACAGGTCCACTTATATGTGGATTTTTTTCAATAACTATAATAAAATATACATATAGAACATTGTGTGCAAGACTTGTATTGAACTGGATCACCTATGCTTATATAGGTGTAAAGTGAGTGATATTTAATATAAAATTAATCACTTCTTAGTTTTCTAACTTTTTATAACTTTGCTTTCAAAGAAGTACATTACCAAACCGTATGCCTCTGTCTTTCATAATTGCAGAAACTGCCTATCAGCCTATCATCACAGGTAAGTGTTATTTTTAAAAACATAACAATGTTTCCAATAGTGTATTGTGAATATGACTGTAATAGTGTAGTCCATAAAAATTTTTCAATGATTCATTTATCAGTGTATATAGGCAATTGTATCAATTACACTAGACTACTATAGAGCAATTATATTGCTGATTTTCCATTATAGATACCTGAATTGTTATACCTGTAAATAAATATGAATTTCTTTTCCACATTATATTTTCATTCTTGATGTTTAGTATTGGTAGTATGTATAACATCTATAGTGTTTTGTATCATACAAAATAATATTGATATATGTACTGACAGATGATTCATCTTGTAACAGAAGACGTAAACTTACAGTTACAATAAATACAGTACAGTACTGCAACTGTATTTTCTCTTCCTTATGATTTTCATAATATTTTCTTTTCTCTAACTTACTTTGTTGTAAGAATGCAGTATATGATACATATAACATACAAAATATGTGTTAATTGATTGTGTTATTGATAATGGTTCCAGCCAACAGTAGATTATTAAGATTTGGGGGAGTCAAAAGTCATACACGGATTTTCGACTGTGTGGGGAGTTTGTGCCCTAACCCCTGCATTGTTCAAGGGTCAACTGTATAAGTATACCCCAAATATTGTTTATCTTACAATGATCGGAATAATTTTATATCTATTAAATACTGAAACCATAATTAAAACTCTTTCCACACCAACCCAAAAAGACTCTAGGTCTAAATGGAATCATTGAGAATTACATCAAACATTTAAGCAAGAAATTACAACAGTCTTACAGAAAAATCATACAGAGAACAGGAAAATATGCAAAGACTTCCCAATTATTTTATGCAACCAACATAAACTTGATAAAAGACCAGACAAAACATTACAATTATATATATATATATATATATATATATATATGTGTGTGTGTGTGTGTGTGTGTGTGTGTGTGTGTGTATAGTCATTTCACTCATTAAAATTTTACAAAATCAAGTGTTCTATAAAGATTATACAACACAACAAAGTTATGTTTACTTTAGGAATGGAAGTTTACTTTAACATTCTGATAATCTATGTTATTTACAGTAATAGTAAAAAGGAAAAAAATGTATGATCCTGTTATATGTAGAAAAGAGCATTTGACAAAATTCATGTTTACACAAGGACGTCTTGTCCATACCTTGTTCTGACAAGAGTGTAGGCAGTTGGTAGCTAGTGTGTGTAAAGTGATCAGAAATATAGTTAATAATTGAATTAGCAATTTCAGATTTATTCCTGGGAAAATAATTTCAAGTAAATAAAAATACAAAATTGGAAAAAAAGTCTGAGTAAAAACTAAAGTCCTGACAATGTCCTATCAATCTGTATATGATATGAAATTTATACCATCTCCCTGATCTCATCTTTCTACTTTGGGTCTTTCTCAATTGCTCCAGCCACACTGTAATGCTTGCTATAACTCTAGCAGGACAAGTAGACTCATAACTCAGGGTCTTTGCATTTATGCTCTTCCATCACCCTGGAATATTCCTCTACCAGATACCCACATGATTCACTAACCCACTTCTTTTAGGTTTTGCTCAATGAGACCTTCCTTTACCACCCATTAAAATTGTACTCATGCCCCTACTCTAGTTTTCTGCATTTTTCCCTTTCAAACCTTATATATTTTAATGATTTATTTACCTTTTGTTTCTCCAAATATAAGCTCTATAGAGATAGTGGCTTCTTTTTCAATTTATTTCATTATTCAATCCCAGCTTCTAAAACAATGCCTGTCTTATAGTAGTTGCTCAACAAATATTTGTTGAATGAATGGATAAATGGATTTCTCTTTGAACCTGAATTTTGTGAGGTTATAGGTTTTTGGCAATGACCTCTTTTTTTGTGGCTGTTGATTTAGAGATTGGAGCCAACTCATAATCAGCAATGATAGCTGAGAGAAAGAGTAGTGTTGATAATTGAAACACAGATGTTTAATGCCATTTGCAGTAAGTGCTAAAATTTATTGATTTCATTTTTCTTCCCCTTGCATAGTGAACTAAACACAATGTAGAGAATATTTGGGAGGAGGGAAAAGAGAGGAAAAGGATAATATATAATTGAAATAGTAAGCTGCCACCTAATTGAGAGTTGGCAATAATTGAATCTAGCAGAGGGAAATGAACTTGCTCTGTTAGGAATCAGCATTTGAAACCAGGTATTTTAATGATTAAATGATGTTGTTTACAAAACAAG
This sequence comes from Balaenoptera musculus, assembly GCF_009873245.2. Taxonomy (NCBI): domain Eukaryota; kingdom Metazoa; phylum Chordata; class Mammalia; order Artiodactyla; family Balaenopteridae; genus Balaenoptera; species Balaenoptera musculus. Next base: position 75,356,070 of record NC_045806.1, on the reverse strand, counting down.
TCCCTTATATGTTAGTTCACTTGTAGAGATATTACCATAATCTCATAATCCTAACACAATTATATAAGATTTGAATTCTATTATGAATGAATATTAGCTGTCTATCTTCTTTACTTCCCAATCTACTCTTTACTAATAGAATAATTTGTGGTTTCTTTGAAATTTACTCTTGAATCTTTGACAACAAAGAAGTAGTTATTTTAAAAGACCAAGATTTATATTTAGTGGGACAACTTTATTAGTAACTATTATGACTTAACCTCTTTCCACTGGCAATACTTTATCGTTACTCATTAATCTAATTCTCTAATACCTACGCCTTCTATGATGGAATTTGACAGACAAAGGCATAACAAAGAAACTCATTTTGATTATACCAGGCAAGGGAGTCTTTTATTCAGTGATGAAGGAAGTTGGTGATTTCCTAAAGAGACACTAGTACTATTTATTGTGGTTAAAGAGAAAAATGGAGTGGTTTGTTGTAGTACCTGTATGGCAGATTATTCTTAATGGAAAGCCAGATGCTACCTGCTCGGCTCTGGATGAAAATAATTTCAGATAACACTGATGAAAAATATAGGAAATCTGCAACGCCATTTAAAAACTATTTTCACATCTTTAAGTGCATGCAAAATTGAGGTCCAGAAAAGAATTTTTTAACACCTTGACTATAATAGAATTTTTCAGCCTTTATATTAGCATGACTATTTTCATGCAAATGAAGGGATCATAGTTGAGATAGTGTACAAGGAATATACTGTTGCTGGGATTAAACAGCAATGCTACTAAAAGCTATATCACAAGGAGGCAATAATGAATCTGTTGGGCAACTTGGTTCCAAAGGTCCCATACACACTGCTCAGCTTTGTATTCAGCAAACGTAATATGATGCCAATGAGTTTATTGTAGCTTTTTAAGATGCAGAGGCATAAGGGTCATTCACATTGATCACTTTTGTTTTAACATAACAACAACATAATTGTTCTTATGCCATCTGTAATCATAATTTAATTTAGAATTTCTATAGTCAAAATGGTTATTAATGACACTTTTAACAGTACTTTGTCTCACCCATTTTAGGGAGCTACATTTTTTAATGCCACCAAGAGAAGTGATTAAAACAGACTTTTCCCATAAAAAAAGATATTTAAAATTTTTCCAGCAGACAGTTATATCAGCGAATTTCACAATATATATTTATAGAAGTAACAAAATAGCATATATTGTTCTTTCTATATCAATATCCAAACCTCAGTGGTGATTTAAAAAGAATCCTGGAATATAAAATGAAATGCCTTTATCAATATAGTAATAATATGTGTGCAAGTGTACTGCTTACGGCTCTGGAAAGGAGATAACAATAGTCACTCGAGAAGTGATTTGAAGATTAATCGTGTGTGTGTGTGTGTGTGTGTGTGTGTGTGTGTGTGTGTATAATACTTAACACTGAGCTTGACACAGAGTAAGCACTTATTAAATATTAGCTATTATTATTATTAGTGGTTAAATAGGGATTATCAGAGCTTGTATAGTAAAAGAGAAATAGTAGCTATATACATATGCCAAAACATCTAGTAGCTATATACATGATACCAAATAATTTGGATGAAACATTTTTAAATTTTTTACTCACTTTTAATTTTTTCCTTTTTATCATGCTTCAAATGCTGATGCATTGACAGCATTTGCAAAGCAATTAGTTGAACAAAATTTGTATCCTTTGCTGAAAACTCCTGTGAGTTTTCAGGAAAAAAAAGAGGAGAAAAGCAGATGCAGTGAATCCAATTTATGCCCCTCTTCAAATTCACGTGGCCCCAGTTGCCTCATGGGGCATCAGTCATTTGCTTAACAGAAAACCACAGCTGTCACCTTCCTCCCTTCATCTTCTAACTCTGCCAGCTGTTTCAGCTTTCCTTTGGACTCCATCAGACCTGTTGTGGCCAATTGCCAGGGTAAATCTGCACTTGGAAAAGAGGAATATCCAGACATTTTGAGGACTATTGTATCTGGGATCTGTGCTCACACAGATAAAACAAAACTTCAAATGCCATCATGGTTCTTGAGTTGGATTTGGTGATAAATTTGGTCCAGTGGTTTCACAGATCCTTGCTTGCCATATATAGATAGATAGGTAGATAGATAGATGATAGATAGATAGATAGATAGATAGATAGATAGATAGATAGATAGATAAATAGGTATAGATAGATATAGATATAGGTATCTAGCTATCTGTGGCTGTTTGCAGAAAAGTTCTGGAGCAAAGGCTCTTGCAGCAGGAAGGGTTCAAGTGAAAGGCACTGAAACAGTTCCGCTCCAAGCACACACACCAAAATAATAAATTAGAAACAATACCAAATGATTGGAGAAACTGTGAAGGATAACCTCATCATATACTTTTAAGATATAAAGATAGTGTGTTCCTCTATTATTCCCTTTCAATTCAATGGTCTGTCCCCTGAAAAACCCAGATGAATCATGACAAATGATGGTAGACTGCCATAAACAATGGTAGCTTCAGTTAAAGATTCTGTGCCACATATGATATGCTCACTGGAGTACGTCAACATAGACACCACCACTGGGACCATAATAAACATCTAACAATATCTATGGTGGATAAGAATACTGTGTTGAGTCTTTGGCAAGCCTCAATAAGACAATTATAGAACAGGCCTCTAGTGTTCTAGAATGAGACTATACTTTCTGTAGCAGAGGCTTACTCTCCCATTTGAAAAACATCTCATTGTTTACTATTGGATCATAACAGAGATTGAATACTCAACCATGGGACAATAACTGTTAGTTAAAAACAGATTCACCATATCTTAAGATTAGGTAAGCTCAGCAGTAATCCATTGAATGATGGAAATGACACATTCAGGACCAGATTAGAGTAGGTCAAGAAGGCATGAGTAAATTACATGAACTGATGTTCCAGAATTGTATGTTACCTATCTCTATTATACTGAATTCTCATTCAGCCCAAACTAATGGCCTCACAAGGGATTTCCTATAAATGACTAATGGAAGCAGAAATGACTCAATCTTATTCTCAAATGGGTCAACATGATAGAATGGACTTAGTCAGAAATGGACAACTGCCATTTTGCAGTCACACTCAGGGATGTTCCTGAAGGACAGTCAGAAAGGGGAATATTCCCAGAGGGTAGAACTGTGAGTAGTACCCCTTTACTCTAAGTTTCCCACTTAATATGGAGAGGGTAATCCAAGTTATGAATATAACACTGATTATGGGACCATGACAAATGAATTGGCTGGTTGATGAGGGACATATAAGACTGGAAGATTGTGGACAAGATGATCTAGGGAAGACGTAGCTCCCATTAATTCCCACCAGAATCTTGCAACACAGAGGAACTTCTAAAAAAAAACAGGTACCTAGGATGACCTGTCCTGGATGTTAACCAGCCTCTTTCCACAGAATCCCTAATGCTTGCACAATTGACCCTTCAGGAGAGTGGCCATAGTAGAAAGAATGGAGGCTATTTGGGTGTCAAAAAATATAGAATACTCTTTATTAAGAATGACCTAACTACTGCCACTACTGAATGTTTAACCTGTTAGCAGCAGAATCTAATACTGCACCAAGATTTCTATGTGACAACACTCCTTAGTGGTAACAGGCAACCACTAATGGCAAGTTGACTAATGAGACCCCTTCCTCCTTGGAGAGGAAAGAAATTCATCCTTACTGGAACATTTTCTGCTCTATGTGTCTTTGCCAGCACCACACTGTGAGAGTTTACAGAATGCCTAATACATTGTCATGGTATCCTACATAACATGGTCAAAGGGGTTGTATAAGGAATGGACTTATAATTGTGGGATATACTGGTCTCAGAATGTATTCCATTTCCTGGAAGTATCCAGCCTGGTAAAACGGTGGAATGAACTAATAAAAGATCAGTAAAAGTGACAGTTCAGGAAAAACATCTTGCGGGGTTAGGGCACTATTCTACAGGATGTATTATATGCACTGAACCAGAGGCTAATGTATGACATTTTGCATGTATGGCACTACTAGGGTTCATAGGTCCAGGAAAAAAAGAGGTGGAAGTAGAATATTCCTTTTCATCATTACTCCAGTGTCTTACTTATGGAATTTCTGATTCCTCTCCCCATAAACTATGTTCTGCCAGATACAATGCCCCAGTTCCTGAGGGATGGGAGGAATACTTCTGCCAGGGAATATAGTAAAGATTTCACTTAACTGAATCTCCAGTTATCACCTAGTCACTTTTCTCTTCTCATCCCAGCAGTCCAGCAGGCAAAAAAAGGAGATACTCTGCTGTCTAGGGTAAATGACTTTGACTACCATGAGGAGTGATAATGTGAATGATAATGTGAATAGGCAAATGTAACATCATAGCCCAACAAAACTCCAGACATTGTTGTTGTCATCTCATCTCCTAATACCTTCGGTTGTCTTGGAATTGGCTAATGTGAGGGCTAAACTCCAACAAGGCTTCATCTTGCTTATTGCATCATCTTAGTCTACAGGCCTGATCTGATCTAACCTTGGGAATCACACTGGCTTCTTTCAGCATTTCTGGGCTTTGATGAAGCTATGAACTGCAAAGCTGAATATGGAATCTGGCTTCCCCAGTGACTGGAAGAACAGTTTGCCATAACTGAGAAGTGAGAAAGTTAACCCTCCAATGGTTGAACTTTGGGTCAAAGTGACCAGATCAATAGCTCTGCTTATCTCTTTTTATAATTTTAATTTTGTTTATTGAAAAATAGTTGAGTTACAATATCATATTAGTTTCAGCTGTACAACATTCGGTATTTTTATAGATTGTACCCCATTTAAAGTAATTACAAAATAACAGCTATAATTTCCTGTGTTGCAAAATATATCCCTGTTGCTTAACTATACATAGTAGTTTGTATCTCTTAATCCCATACCTCTATCTTGACCCTACTCCTTTCTCTCTCCCCACTGATATCCACTAGTTTGTTTTATATATCTGCAAGTCTGTTTCTGTTTTGCTATATATATTTGTTTGTTATATTTTTAGATTTCACATATAAGTGATAAGATACAGTATTTTATATTTCATTTATCCACCCATCTATTGATGGACACTGGGTTGCTTCCATATCTTGGCTATTGTAAATAGTGCTGCTATGAACATTGGGGGTGCATGTATCTTCAAATTAGTGTTTTTGTTATTATAGATATATGTTCAGGAGTGAAATTTCTGGAACATACGGTAGTTCTATTTTCAGTTTTGAGGCACCTTCATATTGTTTACACAGTGGCTATGCCAATTTACATTCCCACCAAAAGTGTACAGTAATTCCCTTTACTCCATATCCTCTCCAACACGTGTTCTTTTTACACTTTTGATGATAGCCATTCTGACAGGTGTGAGGTGATACCCCATTGTTTTGATTTACATCTCTCTAATAATTAGTGATGTTGAACATCTTTTTATGTGCCTGGTAGCCATCTGTATGTCTTCTTTGGAAAAATTTCTATTCAGGTCTACTGCACATTTTTAATTAGGTTGTTTGATTTTTTTGATATTGAGTTGTATAAACTGCTTATATACTTTTTATATTAACCCTCTGTCAGTCACATTATTTGCAAATATCTTCTTCCATTCCACAGGTTGTATTTTCATTTTGTCAATCATTTCCTTTGCTGTGCAAAAGCTTTTAAGTTTAATTAGGTCCCATTTGTTTATTTTGGCTTTTATTTGTTTTTTCTTAGGATACAGATCCAGAAAATATTGCTATGATTGATATCAAAGAGCGTTCTGCCTATGTTCTCTTCTAGGCATTTTATGGTTTCCAGTATTACATTTATGTCTTTAACCCTTTTTGAGTTTATTTTGTACATGTGTTCTAATCACATTCTTTCACATGTAACTGCCCAGTTTTCCCAGCACCACTTACTGAAGAGACTGTCTTTTCCCCATTGTATATTCTTGCCAAATTTGTCTTAGATAAATTGACCATGGGTGCATGGATTTATTTCTGGGTTCTGTATTCTGTTCCATTGATCTATACATCTGTTTTTGTGTAAGTACCATGATGTTTTATTACTGTAGCTTTGTAGTATAGTCTAAAGTCAGGGAGCATATCTCTAGCTCTGTTCTTTTTTCTCAAGATTGCTTTGGCAACCCATAGTCTTTTGTGGTCCCATATATATTTTAGGATTATTTGTTCTAGTTCTGTGAAGTATGTCATGAGTATTTTGATAGGGATTGCATTAAATCTGTAGATTGCTTTTGGGTAGTATGGACATTTTCACAACATTAATTCTTCCAACCCAAGAACATGGGGTATGTTTCCATTTCTTTGAATAGTCTTCAATTTCCTTCATCAATGTTTTATAATTTTCAGAGTATAGGTCTTTCACCTCCTTGGTTAATTTTATTCTTAGGTACTTTATTCTTTTTGATGTGATCTTAAACAAGACTTTTTTGCATTCTCTTTCTGATAGTTCATTATTAGTATATAGACCTGTAGATATCTCTTAAGTCCATCTGGTCTACTGTGTCATTTACGACCACTGTTGCCTTATTGATACTCTGGATGGTACCTGTCCATTGATCTAAGTGGGGTATTAAAGTCTCCTATTATTATTTATTACTGTCAATTTCTCTCTTTATATCTGTTAGTATTTACTTGATATATTTAGGTGCTCATCTATAGGATGCACATATATTAATGAGTGTAATATCTTCTTTTATTGATCCCTTTATCATCATATAATACCCTTCTTTGTCTTTTGTTATAGTCTTTGTTTTAAAGTCTATTTTTCTGATATGAATATTCCTACCCCCTGCCTTCTTGTCATTTTCATTTGAATGAAATATTTTTTCCCCTCAGTTTCTGTCTGTGTGTGTCTTTAGGTCTGACATGAGTCTTTTATAGGCAGAATATGAACGGGTCTTTTGTTTTTTTATCCAATCCGCCAGCCTATGTGTTTTGATTGGAACATTAATCCATTGACATTTAAAGTAATTATTAATAGGTATGTACTTATTGCCATTTTATTGTTTGATTTCTGGTTGTTTTTGTAGTTCCCTGTTCATTTCTTTTTCTTTTTGTTTATTCCCTTTGGGTTGTTGCTTTTACTTAGTAGTATGTTTGTGTTCATTTCTGTCCAGTTTTGGTGTATCTATTGTAGGCTTTTGATTTGTGGTTACCATTGGGTTCATATATGTTAACCCATAATTGCATCTACTTATTTTAAACTGGTAGCCATTTAAGTTCAAACACATTCTAGGAGATCTATATTCTTTACTCTCCTCTCCATCATATTGTGTTTTTGATGTCATATTTTACATCTTCATGTTTATCTCATTACTGTTTATTGCAATTATAGTTGTTTTTACATTTTTTTGTCTTTTAATTTTTGTACTGGCTTATTTAAGTGTTTGAATCTGAGCCTTTGCTATATTGGCTTTTTCTAGTGGGATTTTCCCTTTCTTATAGATTTTTACCTCTCTTCCACTTAGAGAAGACTTTTTTCATTTCCTTTAGGGTCAGTTTAGTATTGATTAACTCTTAGATTTTGCTTGTCTAAGAATTTATTTCTCTCTCCTTTGATTCTAAATGATAATCTTGCTGGGTAGAGTATCCTAGGTTCCAGGGTTTTCCCTTTCAGGATTTTGAATATATCATGCCACTACCTTCTGGCCTGCAAAATTTCTGAAATCAGCTGATAGTCGTATGGGGGTTCCCTTGTAACTGACTTTTTGTTTTCACTTGCTGCCTTTAGAATTCTCTATTTTTAACTTTTGCCATTTTAATTGATATGTTTAGGTGTGGGTCTGTTTGGGATCATCATGTTTGAGACCGTCTGTGTTTTCTGTACCTGGGTATCTGTTTCCTTCTTCAGATTTGGGAAGTTTTCAGCCATAATTTCATCAAATATATTTTTGATCCCTCTCTCCTCTTCTCCTTCTAGGATCCTTATAATGTGAATGTTGGTATGCTTGATGCTATCCCAAAGATTTCTTAAATTGTTTTCATTGTTTTTAAATTTTATTTTTCTTTTTGCTGCTATGATTGGGTGATTTCCATTATTGTATATTCCAGATCACTTATGCATTATCATGTATCAGTTAAGTCTGTTATTCATTCCTTTTAAGTGCTTTTTTTATTTCATTATCAAATTCTTCATTTCTGATTGGGTCTTTTTAATATTTTCTAATTTCTTGTTAAAATTCTCTCTGTGTTCATCTATTTTTTTCCTTTATTCAGTTAGCATTCTAATTACTAATGTTTGGAATTTTTATCTGGAAAATTATTCTTATTTCATTGTTTATTTTTCAGGGATTTTTATCTTGTTATTTCAATTGAGGGCAGTTCCTCTGCCTTTTCATTTTGCTTAACTTTCTCTGCCTTTATGAATTTAGGTGAAAGAGTTACCTATTTAACTCTTGAAGGGGTGTTCTTATGTGGGAGCATCCTGATACAGACTGCATGTGGCCAATGCCTTTGGTTGGAGAGCTGAATTTGACATGGATGCAAGTCACCTCTCTCCTCAGGGTGTGCTGGCAGCTATCACCTTGGTAGGGGGTGGGTTAGAGTTGGAGGGGTTAGAGCTGTAGCCGGGTGTGAGGTGGGACTTCCCCTCTGCTCATTGGCTCTCACTACTCTATTGAGGGCAGAATCTGACCTTAAGTTGCTGGAGCAGAAACCCTGAGGTTTGGGTCCAGGCTGCCTCTGTTCCCTTTAAGTGTGTATTTATTTTCCCCTCTCCAAGGACAGGACCCTTGCCCCTTAGGGAGGGAAAGCTGAAGCAAAGGGGTCCAGTATGGGTTCTCTGTTCATGTCAGCCACAGACAGAAGTTGAAGTTGCCTCCAATGTACTGTCTGTGCAGGTGCCAGCAACTGTTTCCCTCACACTGCTAAGATGCAGCCTCAGGTGCAGGTCTCCTGTGTTCCTCACAGCTGATCACTGGCCCCATCACCTGCTGCCCCTGCCTTGTTGTGGGGCCACACCACAGAGCAGGTGGTGCCCAAGGGGATTCTCAGTGTATATCAGGGCATGAGCTGTGTTGTAGTGGCTGCCATCAGAGTTTGAGATGCTTTTGATTCACTGCTTCAGTAAGCGCCAACAATGGCCACCACTGCCCTACCCATGCTCTGCCCAAGGACACAGTATCCTCTGCATCCCAAAGTCAAGTTTCCTACCTGGTCTTGGCAGCCTTAGATCCTGTGCCATGCTGTGATGTGAAGTGAGCATGGCTGGAGCATTTGCGCAGCTCAGGCTGTGGCATATTCCTGGGAGGTCATGGGAATCCAGGTCACCACTGGAGCAGTCTTCAGTCTGCCCTCTCCACCCTGCCTCGGGCGTAATCCAGGACATGTGTGTTCTTCATGAGAGGAGTCCAGGTTTCCTACAACACTTCTTTTAGTCCCAGTTGCCCTCCAACTAGACAAAGAGATTCATCTTCCTTATTTAGGACCCCAAGGCTGGGGTACCCAATAAGTGGCTCAAACTGCTCACTCCCTGGGATGACTCTCTGCCCATGCAGTCTGCCTTTTCCTCTGAGTCCCCTCCCAGGAGCACGGGATCACTTCTCTTCCCTTCCTATCCAATTCTATGTAAATCTTTCTTAGAGCCTTCATTGTACAGCAGTCTTTCTGCGAGTTTCTAGTTAGATTTAATTGAGAATTTTTCCACATGTAGGTGTATTTTTGAAGTGTTCATGGAGGGAGGTGAGATCCATGTCCTCCTCTTCACCATCTTGATCAATCTCTCTCTCTGCTAATCTCTTAAAGATTAAATTTTAAGGCATGATGATTCATCATGGCTTTTTCAGAGACATCTGAAAAATTGTGTTCAAGCAAGCATCTGAATTTTCTCATTAAGTCATGGCCAACTTAATCAGGTTCATTTTTTTTCAACATTGTTTGCCTTTTCCTAAACTCTCACTGTCCTGAAATTATACCACCAACTTCACCACTGTTCCCCTCACTCCCAGTAGAGCATTAGTACAAAGGCTTTGCTTTTTTTGTATGACTCTCAATAATGTATTTTATTTTATTTCATTTTTTATTGAGGGAACATTGGTTTGTAACATTATATGTTTTATGTGTAAAACATTATTTTTCTACTTCTGTATACACTACAGTGAGCTCACCACCAAAAAGTTAGTTTCCATCTGTCACCATATAGTTGATCCACTTTACCCTTTTTACCTTCCCCGCACTTACCCTGTGGTAACCACTACCTTGATCTCTGTATCTAGTTGTTTGTGTTTATTTTGCTTTTTTAATTTTGTTTCATTTAAGTATTCCACTTAGCATAATACTTTCAAGGTCCATCCATGCTGTTACAAATCACATGATTTCATCTTTTATATGGCTGGATAGTATTCCATTGTCTGTCTGTGTGTGTGTACCACATTATCTTTATCCATTCATTCATTGATGGGAACTTAGGTTGTTTCAATATCTTGGCTATGCTGTGTTGAACATAGGGTTGCATATATCTTTTAAATCAGTGATTTTATATTATTTGGATAAATATGCAGAAACAGAATAGCTGGATTATGTGCAGAAACTTTTAAGTTTGATTAGGTCCCATTTGTTTATTTTTGCTTTTACTTCTTTTTCCCTTGGAGACTGACCTAAGAAAATATTGCTGCAATTTATGTCAGAGAATATTTTGCTTATGTTCTCTTCTAGGAGTTTTATGGTGTCATGTCTCATATTTAGGTCTTTAAATCATTTTGAATTTACTTTTGTATATGGTGTGAGGGTGTGTTTTAATTTTATTGATTTGCATGTAGCTGTCCAGCTTTCCCAACACCACTTGTTTAAGAGACTGTCTTTTTTCCATCGTATATTCTTGCCTCCTTTGTAAAAGATTAATTTGTCTTTCTGTATGCTGTTCTGATTCAGTGAATTCCATTATTCTATCTTCCAGATCACTTATGCATTCTTTGGTGTCATTTAGTCTCTCATTCAGTCTCAGCAATTGAATTGTCTATTTTTGATTGGTTCATCTTTATAGTTTCTAGTTCCTCATTACAATGATCTGCATTCCTGTTGATAATCTTTCTTAGTTTCTTCAGCATTTTTATTACTCTCTTTTTGAACTTGAGGTCTAGTAGACTGGTGAAGTATCTTTCATTGTTTTTTCAGGGGATTTCTCTTGTTCTTTTAATTGGGAGTAGTTCCTCTGTCTTTTCATTTTACTTAACTTTGTCTCTCTGAATTTAGGAGAAACCGTTCTCTACTGTGGTCTTGAAGGGATGGTTTTATGCGAGAGCATCCTTTTGTAGACTATGTTTGTCCAATATTTTTGGTGCAAAGTCTGGTTTTGGTATGGATGCCAGCCACATCTTTCCTCAGAGTGTGCTGGCCGCCATCCCTTTGGCAGGGAGTGGGTTGGTGTTGTAGTGTCTAGAGCTTGTACTGGATATGAGGTAGTGCTTCCTCTCTGCTCTCTGGCTGTCAGTGTGTGCCCTACGCCAAAAGAGGTGAATTGCTGAAGCAATTCAGGCCCATGCAGTCACAGCAAACCTAAGCATCACCTGTGTAGACATCTGCCATTTCACTCAGAAGCAGCCCAAAGTCGCATCCCTTTCTCTGTTTTGTTTGTCCCAAATCTAGTGCAAAGCTTTAACGTGGAGTAAGCTGGAGCTGGGGGGATCAGGATTGGCTGCAGGACTGAGGTGACTGTGCTGCTGCATGAGATCTGGGCTGCTTCTGTTGATGAGTTCTCTCTCCCAGGACCTGTCTGCCTCAGATCTATCACTAAGCTGTGGTGTGGAGTGGGCGGAGCTGGGACAGTCTTGCTGGGAAACAAACCACTGCATATTCCTGCCCATGGACAGTCTGCCAGAGATTCAGTCCTTAGTTGCTGCATGTTCTTGTGACACCACCCGGTGGTGGTGGACCTTAATTCTTCTTATTTCAAATCTAGTGTCGTTTACACTGTACAACAGATGCTTAACACAGAATAATACAACAAAATTAATAAAATGAAATTATGTTCCTACTGACCTTCTCTTTTTAAAAAATTCAACCTACCAAGCAACCAACAAACAGATCAAAATTATTTTTAATATATATTTGTGAAGCAGAAATATAGTTTAGTATCAGAAGAGATTAAAAGTGGACTCAACTAAATACATGCTGCTTATATATTTCAAATATAAAGGTACCAATAGGTGATAGTAAAAAATGGAAAAAGATATACCATAAAAAAACAAATGTAAGAAAGTATGTGAGGCTATATTAATATCAGAAATAAGGTTTAGTATAAAGCTCATGTGCACTATTGATTTATAAGATATCTCCATATGGAAATATTTAAACTACTCTCTCAAAATTCACTGAATATTTGTATAATTAATTTTGCTTTTTTTGGGAAGACAGTTTTGATATTCATGCTGAAGTGAGTTTTTGACACATAATATTGATGATTTAACTTTAGGTTTTGAAACACTAATATTTTTAGGACATATATGCACTACCATAGAGGGCCACATACTTCAGGAGTTCTTGGCTATGCATTCACATGTTCACCTCCCAATTGAAGGAATTAATTTATTCATGGGTAATTTGGTAACATTTACATACAAAATAATTAAAGTGTTTAAGTGGATCAATCACTGGACACACTTTATTCTACCATTTTTGAAGTTAGGGAATTTTCATAATACATAGTTTCTGAAAGCATTTAAAAGTCTCAGAACCCTTAATCACCTTATCCCCTTCTACGTTTTTCTTCTCTTCTGCAGCATATAAATGCAAACCCACTGTATGTCAGAGAACACTCAATAGGGGAATATTCATTATGATGGATAAACTTCAGAATTAACTGAAGAAGAAAATTAGATTTTCTTTCTGTCTCCCTCCCCCATATGTGGAGAAGTGTGTGTGATGATTCTTATTACTTTAAATAAAAATATTAAATTGTTTCAAGGGTGTAATAATTCCTATTTATGGCAAGATTTATTGATAGAATTTTATTGTCAGCTTGTTATGTGTATTGAATGTGGTGTGTGTGTATGAGTGTAAAAGAGACTGAAACAGTTCCCTAATAACCTGAGTCAGGTTAATTAGCTGCCTATAATGCTTGAAAAAAAAATCACTGTATATTTTCCAAATTTGAGGTGAATATTATGTCAATGCACTTTGAAGAGACAAATGCTAATAGGTCAATATAAATTTAAGCTTTTTCCATAATGAGCAGAAAGTTACATACATACTCTCTTCCTGAATCCAGAGAGGAAAGAAAAGACAAAACTAATCTTGCAACAGGTGAATGAAATGATGTTGAGTTTATTATATTTCCTAGTTAAAATAGCTTTTTAACAGCTTTGAATGGAAATACTCAACTCATTGACTGAATAGCCACTGAGAGCAACAGAAAATATTTTTGTACGTTTATTAGCCTAGGTTACTTGCAATTTTTGAAATATTTTTCAAAATGTCCTTATACAGCTTTGTTCTTTTTTTTTCACAGTAGCTTAGTCAAACTTTACCAAAATCAGTCCTCAGATACATACTTGCAAATCTATTGTCTTTAATGGGATTTCTTTATGTTCTGTCTCAGATGAATTTTCTCTGTATGCTATTATAACTAAATGAAAGTCTATGCTATGCAAACAATCCTGATTGAAGTTTGACATTAATATTTGCCCTACTTTTAGATCTACAAGATTAAAAATATGCAGTCATTCAGAACACATGTTTTGCAAAACCTAATTGGAACTTGAAACTCAGGCTGGAAATTTTATTCTCTCAAATTAGCATTTACTGGGTTTCATTGTGTGCTGGAGCTTAAAAAATGACACCATATGTTTCTGACTGCCTTAGACAACTTTTCAAAAGAATGTTGTATAAAATTATTTATGCTCAATTTACCCCCACACTTTTTAAATTTTTTAAACTTTTATACAAGAGATTGTATTTAAAAATAAACACAAGTCAAAAGCAAAGAAGTTTACATTCTATGTGAAAGCCTGAACCCTTGAAGCTGGAGTGGTATTTAAATTGGTAAAGCAGGAGTTTTCATGTACAAACAACAGAGAAAAATACAGAATCTTGAAATAATAGCAAGAACTGCCACTTAAGAGTCACATGCTGTTCAAGGCATTGTAAATTATAGATTATTTTCCCCATTTTCATCTGAGGAAACAGGTTCAAAGAAGAGTTGTAGCTTAGAAATTATTCTATTTTATTTTATATACAAGGCTAACTTTCTATGCTTGATAAAATGTTCATAGACATTTCTCCAAAGAAGACATACAGATGGCCAAGAGACACATGAAAAGATGTTCAACATCATCAATTACTAGAGAAATGCAAATCAAAACTACAACGAGGTATCACCTCACACCAGTTAGAATGGGCATCTTCAAAAAATCTACAAACAATATATGCTGGAGAGGGTGTGGAGGGTGCACTGTTGTTGGGAATGTAAATTGATACAGCCACTATGGGTAACAGTATGGAGGTTCCTTAATAAACTAAAAATAGAGCTACCATATGATCCAGAAAAACCACTCCTGGGCATATATTGGGGAAACACATAATTGAAAAAGATACATGCACCTCAATGTTCATTGCAACACTATTTACAATAACCAGGTCATAGAAGCAACCTAAATGTCCATTGACAGACGAATGGATAAAGAAGATGTGGTACATATATACAATGAAATATTGCTCAGCCAGAAAAAGGAATGAAATTGGGTCATTTGTAGAGATGTGGATGGGCCTAGAGACTGTCCTACAGAGTGAAGTAAGTCAGAAAGAGAAAAACAAATATTATATATTAACGCATATATGTGGAATCTAGAAAAACGGTATGGATGAATCAGTTTGCAAGGCAGAAGTAGAGACACAGATGTGCAGAACAAATGTATGGACACCAAGGGGGAAAAAGGGATGGAGGGATGAATTGGGAGATTGGGATTGGCATATATACACTAATATGTATAAAACAGATAACTGACGAGAACCTGCTGTATAGCACACAGGGAACTCCACTTCGCTGTACAGTAGAAACTAACACAACATTGTAAAGCAACTATACCTCAATTAAAAAAGACAAAAAATTTAAAAAATAAAATGTTCAGTCATCAATAATTGTGAAAGCTGATATAAAGCTACCGATTGATCTTTCATATTGAACTATTTTAAATTATTCCGTACATATTTAAAACATAAAGAAAGTCTTTGGCTGTAACTTATTAGGAACCATATACTTGTTGCCAAAAAATCAAGCACTAATGTCATTTGTGTTGATACATGCTAAAGAATATGATGCTACCACAAAGTGCTTTAACACTCCACAGCTTATTCAGGCATCTGTATATATGGGCCATTAAATATCTGCATCAAATTTAAAGATTCAAATTGGGCATATGAGAGGAAATTCCATTTCAATTTTACATATATCATTATCATAATTCATGTGAGTATTAAATTCACTCTACTTCTTTCAAGAAGGTATATCTCCTAAAATTTATAAAATCCCTTTCTTCGATTATTCTCCTAGCTTACCTTCTTTCTTGCTTTTCTTACTAACCTGATCTATCCAGAATTTCTGTATAATCCTAGCTTGTACTGTAGGTAGGTCTGTATAGTTATTCTGACCTCGACTTTAGGCCCTTGGCCATTAGAACCTATAGAAAATTTTGTTACATAATTTATGGGGTCCAGCACAAAATGGAAAATGTGGAGCCTATTGTTCAAAAATTATTAATACTTTCAAGATGATGACAACAGAGCATTAAACCAAGTGTGGGACCTTTTGGCAACTTGAGTTTCATATTAGTCCATGATTAAACAAAGATTACTTAGTGCCATTCAGTTACATTTGCATGTAAGTGATACAGAGGCTACATGCTAACAATCTTATTATCACCCTATGTGTATATGTATTCTAAATTTCTCAGAATAATGATAATCTTCAAGAAACATATTATCTCTTTCAGACCAGTAAGGCACTACTTTTTTTTCTATTGTATTAAAACTTCTTTCACTTGTTAAAACACCTTCAGTACCATGTTATTTTCCATCAGGGAAAAGAAAGTAGGCAGTGAAAAAGAAGGGCAGACTTCAATATGATAAAGAAAAAAATTTCAAGAAGCAAACAAACAAAACATATTTATCATGACAACTAGTATTTTTTATTTTAATTTTTTGGACAAACTGATGACCTAATAAAGTTACTTAAATATAAAATCTATTTCAAAGTCAGTAAAGCTTAGAAAACAATGAATGTTTAATTTGCTCTAGCTAAAAAGCTAAAATAAGCACTACAAGTAATGTTTATTTATATATAATTTAAGAGAGTGCTTGAGATTATGATAATAAGTTTTTTTTCTGTTTTATTAAGATAGAAAACAGGGCTTCCCTGGTGGCACAGAGGTTGAGAATCTGCCTGCCAATGCAGGGGACATGGGTTCGAGCCCTGGTCTGGGAAGATCCCACATGCCACGGAGCAACTGGGCCCGTGAGCCACAACTACTGAGCCTGCGCTTCTGGATCCTGTGCTCTGCAACGAGAGAGGCCGCGATAGTGAGAGGCCCGTGCACTGCGATGAAGAGTGGCCCCCGCTCGCCGCAGCTAGAGAAAGCCCTCACACAGAAACGAAGACCCAACAGAGCCAAAAAATAAATAAATAATTTTAAAAAAAGATAGAAAACAAATATAGATGACTTCAATCAAGCTTGACAAAGGATAATTTTATATTTGGCATTTTTGTTTTGAAAAATTATATCATACATTCACTATATTTGTCTGTAGTTTTATAAATGGCATTCTAGCTTGAAAGTTTACATATACTTCTACTGGAAAAATTGTTACATTTTGGAGAACAATCTAGACAAAGCAATGTTTTTTTAACAGCTCAATTTGGCACCAAAATATGGACTGAGTCTTGAGTAGCTTATCTTTATATGAAACAATTTTGAGGAGAAATATTACCTAAACATACGGACTCGTATGGAGGATAATGAAAGCAAAAAATTAAAAAAAAAGAAGCTCAATATAAGCCGTATCTATTCACTTCTTTCATGTCCTGTCATATGTCTTGAACTATAGATTCTGGAATTCATCACTGATTCACAAATAGTAAAGTATTAAAAATCAAAGTTAAACTTGAGTCAACATAGAAAATAGTAAATACAGAGAAGCAGTAAGTCTGTGCCTTGAAAAATATAAAACAATTTGTTTTCCAACTTTATAGAGATATAACTGAAATGTAACATTGTGTAAATTTAAGATGTTCAAAGCTTTGATACACTTCTATATTGTGAATGATTACCACAGTAATATTTTAACACCAACATCATCACTTAATTATCATTTCTTTTTTGTTGTGAGAACATTTAAGATCTAGTCTCTAACTTTCAGGTATGTAATTTACTACTCTTAACTATAATCATCATGGTGTACATTTGATCCCCAGAGCTTACATCTTATAAATGGAAGTTTGCACCCTTTGACAAACATCTCCCCATTTCTCCCAACCTCTAGCCCCTGCCAACCACCATTCTATTCTCTGTTAATGTGTGGATTTTTAGGTTCCATATATAAGTAATATCATACAGGGTTTGTCATTTTCTATCTGACTAATTTCACTTAGCATAATGCCCTCAAGGTCCATCCATGTTGTTGCAAATAACAGGATTTCCTTATTTATCATGGCTTAATAGTCTCTTGAGATATATATATATATATATATATATATATATATATATATATATATCTTTATCCACTCATTCTTAGACAGACTCTTAGGTTGTTTCCATACCTTGGCTATTGTGAATAATGGTACGATGAACATGGGAATCAAGATATATCTTTGAGATCCTAATTTAATTTACTTTGGATGTGTAACCAAAAGTGGGATTGCTGGATCATAAGGTAGTTCTATTTATAATTTTTTGAGGAACCTCCATACTATTTTCCATAGTGGCTGTACCAATGTACATTCCCACCAACAGTGCACAAGTCTTCCCTTTCTTTACATACTCCTCAACACTTGTTATTTCTTGTCTTTTTGATGATAGCCATTCTAACATGTGTGTAACAGTATCTCATTGTGGTTTAGGTTTGCATCTCCCTGATGATTAGTGATGTAGGGCAACTTTTCATGTACCTGTTGTCATTGTACTTTGGAAAAATGTCTATTTAATTCCTCTACACATTTTTAAATGATTTTTTTGGCTATTGAGTTATATGAGTTTCTTGTATATTTTGGATATTAATCCTGTATCATATATATGATTCACTATTATTTCCTTCTATTCTGTAGGTTGCATTTTCATTTTGTCGATTTTTATTTTATTTTATTTTATTGCTATGATAAAGCTTTTATTTTGATGAGTCCCACTTGTTTTATTTTTGCTTTTGTTGTTTGTGCTGTTGGTGTCATAGCTAAACAATCATGCTCAAGGAGCTTTTTCCCTATGTTTTCTTCTAGAGGTTTTACAGTTTCAGCTCTTTTATTTAAGTATTTAATCAATTTCAAGTTAATTTTTGTAAGTGATATAAGACAGTATTCTGACTTCATTCTCCTGCATGTGATTATCCAGTTTTCCCAGCACCTTTTATTGAAGAGATGATTTTTCCCCATTGAGTATTCTTGGCTCCCTTGTCAGGTATTTGTTGACTGTATAAGCAAGGCTTTATATCTGGGCTTTTATTTCTATTCCATTGGTCTATATGTCTTTTTTTACACCAGTACATGTTACTTTGATTACTATACCTTTGTATCAAAAACGTTAAGGAGGAACATAAAAAAAAAAAACAATTCAGACACTCCAGTAAGTAATTTACATGGTAGATCCTCTCTAATATGATATAAGATATATTACATCAATATATGTTATAGCCATATAAATATGAAATTATAAGCAGTAAAATTACATTTGAAATTAAAACAATTTCACAAATACAAATATTAATTTTGAACATTATGGTATCTGAGAATAGATTTTTTGGAGGATGATATTTAATTATTTCATAATCAAGGAATGCATGGGACTATGGCTAATTAATAAAAAGTACTCACTTTTGAAATCAACTAAATATTTGAAATTGTCAGAAAAGCTTTTTAATATTATCAAGTTATTTTAAATGATATGATAGATTGATGAAACAATCAACAATCAATTGTCAAACAACTGAACAATCAATTGTCAAAAAAAGACAATTCTTTTTTTTTTAATTAATCATAATCAAATTCTTCCTGTGTTCCATTTTCTACTTTTAACAATTTGGATACTAGTGCATTATTTTATTTATCTGAAGCTTCTTCCTCTTTCTTTCACAATACAATAAACAACCAGGATCCATTTTCCTGTGCATAATTGACTACTATGATTGTATTTCAATTGGTCAATGGACTGTAGTCAAACTACATTTGAACTCAATCAAAGGATTCATCATGGATTTGTCACCATGCTCCACCATGGTAAACAACATGATAAATTGGCTATATTTTAATAAGTTAACAGCCTGCTTAGAAAAGTTCACATTTTTCAGATTTTGTGTTAGCCCAATTTACTTAGTTCTCCCTTTCTCCCTGTCTAACACAGCTTCATATTTCCAATAATTCATATTCTCTATGTTAAATTGCAAAGAGTTTTGAAATTCAAAGAAAGTGGTAAATAATACGCTTTTCACATTTTGTTGAGACATATTTACTTACCAAATGATCGGTGTGTTTCTTAATATGGTCTCCTGTGCTATAGGAAAGGGAAAAAAAGACTTAATAGAATGTAAATTTAACTTGGTTTCTTTATGATAAAGAGGGTATAATTTCACCTCTACATACTTCTAAGACACTGCTTATAGACCAAAAACAAAACAAAACAAAACAAACAAGCAAAAACACTTTCATCAGTAGCAAGTTCATTTGTAAGTCGTTCTAACTGTACAATGCTATGTAATTAAATATTTCAATTATAAACATATTTTTTTTAATTTATGCTTTTAGTTTTAAGTTCCTGATCTAAGCTTTTTGTTTAGTCAAACATGCAGGCCCACCTATTTTCCCTGAAGGATGCTATCAGACTAATAATTGTTTTAGTAATTCCATTTTTTGTGGCTAAAAGTTCTTTGTTTCCTTAATATTAACAGCAAATTAAGTTTTCACCTATAAAAAATTCATTGGCACACAGAAGTAAATAATTTTAAGCTCTTAAAACTCTTGAAGTAGTTTATTTATTACTGCTCCAAATTTGTTTAAAGTTAGAACATTTTGACTATATGTGTATTCACTTAAGTTATTCCTTAAACAGGTTATAATTTATGTCTGATGAGTTGAAATCTGCTAAAGTTGTCCAGTCCATTCAAGTGCCTTGGTGTCTTACCTAAGCAACAAAATATTTTACTAAATCTAAATGATGATCGTTGGAGGGACTTGGAGGGGGAAAATGTATCCGTGCACCCACCTTTCAAAACATGATCTGGACCAGTAGAAGTCAAGGAATAATGCCCATAATACTGTGCAATTAATTTAAGTTTTTATAAACACAAGTGTTTGTTTACAGGGCCATAATCATTTCTTATTTTTAAAACATAATAATTATCCATCCACACATTTATCTATTACAAAAACAGAAAGGACAACATTTCCTCAAAATTCTAACCCAGAGGGAAAACAATGTTATTTTCTTTTAGAGCTAATAGCAAAGGTTTATTCTCGAAGGAAATTTTCTACCACATGTTTCTACAATCATGAGCAAACTGCAATTTATAAATTGCACTGTTGTCTACTCAAATAGCTTAAGTGAATTCAGGGTAATCATTGTCTTTAAATAGCTAAATGTTTGTTACACAGAGCATGCTTACTTTTATTATACATGGTTAATGAGCACTGGTACTTTTTAAATTCATACTTATATGAATGTGTATTTTTCTTAGGATTCTACAATCATTTAAAATAATGTAACCATGGAAATACGTTCAATCTCACAATGTGTAATGTTTGTTAGTTATTCCAAACAAATTATTTTGAATCAGCCAGCTGATTGCAAGAGTTTGGGAACTTTATATATCAACAAATACTAGAGAAGGAAGGACTCTCAGTTTCTCCAAACAGGTTTATAACTAAATGACAGAAGTGTTGATGCTACTCAGTGTGGTTGTTTGCTTCAACCAAATGGAAAATGTTAGAAATGAGAAGCAAGATACAGTATTGGAATACTAATAGAAAATAATGCTTAATGTTACTAAGACCAGAGAGTTGGGACATTTTTAATAATCCACTCTGCCAATCTCTTTTTTTAATTAATTTTTTTTAATGATCATTGTAGATTCACATACAATTGGAAGAATTAATACAGAGGGGTTTTGTCTACCGTCTACCCAGGTCCCTCCAATAGTAACATCTTACAAAATGAGTGCAATATCAAAACCTGGATATTGATATTGATTAAGATACAGAACAGTTTTATCACCACAAGGATTCTTCTAATTGCCCTTTTATAATCACACCCACTTCCTTCCTACCCCCTAGCTCACTCTTAACCTCTGTAAACCAGTAATTCATTCTCCATAATTTTGTCATTTCAAGAATGTCATATAAATGGAATCATACTGTATGTAGCCTTTGTAAAATTTTAGGCTTAGATTTATTAATTCAGCTTAATTCTCTGGAGATTCATCCAGGTTGTTGCATGGTAGTTCATTCATTTGTATTACTTTGTGTGGTATAATTATAGTTTGTCTAATCATTCATCCATTAAAAGACATTTAGGGTGATTCCTGGTTTTGCCTATTATGAATAAAACCATCATACATATTCACATACAGAAATTTGTTCAAATATAAGACTTTAATTACCTGGAATAAATGCCCAGGAATGCAATTGCTGGGTCATATGGTAGTTGCATATTTCAGTTTATAAGAAACTGCCAAACTATTTTCAAGAGTGACTATGCCATTTTCCATTCCCACCAGCCATATATGAGTAATTAAGTTTCTCTGAATACTCATCAATATTTTGTTTTATGATTTTTTATTATAGCCATTCTAATAGGTGACATCTAATTGTGGTTTTAATTTGCATTTCCTTAATGGTTAGTAATATTGAGCAATTTTTTGTGTGCATAAGTAACGTCTTAGAAGTCCCTTAAACCCCTTAGAAGTCCCATTCCTCAACACTTCTGTACTATTAGCCTCTGGCGTATCTATTACCTGAGCTCACCATAGCCTTATAGAAGGATATCACAAACACATACTTCAAGCTCTTTTCATTACAATTACTCTCCGTGTTTATTTTACACTACTACAAGCATCAGACTACTACGAAGCCCCTTTTACAATCTCAGACAGAATCTACGGGTCAACTTTCTTCGTAGCCACAGGTTTCCATGGGCTACATGTAATTATTGGATCCACCTTTCTTATTGTTTGCTTCCTACGCCAATTAAAATTCCACTTCACATCTAACCACCACTTCGGCTTCGAAGCTGCTGCTTGATACTGACATTTTGTAGATGTCCTATGACTATTTCTTTACGTATCTATTGGTGAGGCTCATAGTCCTTTTAGTATTAATGAGTACAACTGACTCCCAATCAGTTAGTTTCGGTATACCCCGAAAAAGAACAATAAACCTTCTACTAACACTACTAACAAACACAACACTAGCCCTATTACTCGTATTCATCGCCTTCTGACTCCCCCAACTAAACGTATACGCAGAAAAAACAAGCCCATACGAGTGCGGATTCGACCCTATAGGATCAGCTCGCCTACCTTTCTCCATAAAATTTTTCCTAGTAGCCATTACCTTCCTCCTTTTTGATCTAGAAATCGCCCTCCTGCTTCCCCTTCCTTGAGCTATCCAATCAAACAACCTAAACACAATACTCACAATAGCCTTATTCTTAATCTCCCTACTAGCAGCTAGCTTAGCCTATGAATGAACTCAAGAAGGCCTAGAATGAGCCGAATATGGTATTTAGTTTAAAATAAAACAAGTGATTTCGACCCACTAGACTGTGATCAAATTCACAACTACCAAGTGACCTTAATCCATATAAATGTTCTCATAGCCTTCAGCATATCCCTTGTAGGCCTATTAATATATCGATCCCACCTAATATCCGCATTACTCTGTCTAGAAGGCATGATACTATCACTTTTCGTTCTAGCAGCCCTCACAATCCTAAATTCACACTTCACCTTAGCTAACATGATACCTATCATCCTCCTAGTTTTCGCAGCTTGTGAAGCAGCCATCGGACTAGCCCTACTAGTCATAGTCTCCAACACATATGGCACTGACTACGTACAAAGCCTCAACCTCCTCCAATGCTAAAATTTATTATCCCTACGATTATACTAATACCCCTAACCTGATTATCAAAAAATAATCTAATCTGAATTAACTCCACAGCCCACAGTCTCTTAATTAGTTTCTCAAGCCTACTCCTCCTTAACCAACTCAACGATAACAGCCTCAATTACTCACTAATCTTCTTCTCCGCCCCCTTTCCACCCCACTCCTAATATTAACAATATGACTTCTTCCCCTAATACTGATAGCAAGCCAATCCCATCTTATCAAAGAACCACCTGTCCGAAAAAAACTCTACATCACAATACTAATCATACTACAAGCCCTCCTAATCATAACATTTACTGCCACCGAACTAATCCTATTTTACATCATATTTGAAGCTACACTAATCCCTACTCTTATTATTATCACCCGCTGAGGTAACCAAACAGAACGACTTAACGCAGGACTATATTTCCTGTTCTACACATTAATTGGATCCCTCCCACTATTAGTAGCACTAGTATATCTACAAAACACAACGGGGTCCTTAAACTTCCTACTTCTACAACACTGAGCCAAACCACTATCCGCCTCCTGATCTAATATCTTCATATGACTAGCCTGCATGATAGCCTTCCTAGTAAAAATACCCCTTTATGGACTACACCTCTGACTACCCAAAGCACATGTAGAAGCCCCCATCGCAGGCTCCATAGTCCTTGCAGCCGTACTACTAAAACTTGGAGGCTACGGCATACTACGAATTACATCCATGCTTAATCCCCTAACAGAACACATAGCATATCCATTCCTCATGCTTTCCCTTGAGGAATAATCATGACCAGCTCTATCTGTTTACGCCAAACAGACCTAAAATCACTCATTGCGTACTCCTCAGTCAGCCATATAGCACTCGTCATTGCAGCCATCCTCATCCAACTCCCTGAAGCTATATAGGGGCTACCGCTCTAATAATTGCCCATGGCCTTACATCCTCTATACTATTCTGTCTAGCAAACTCAAACTATGAGCGCATCCATAGCCGAACTATAATTTTAGCCCGAGGCCTACAAGTCCTCCTACCACTAATAGCCACCTGATGACTACTAGCAAGCTAACAAATCTTGCTTTACCCCAACCATCAACCTAGTCGGAGAATTACTCGTAGTCATATCAGTCTTCTCATGATCAAACCCACTATCCTTCTAATAGGAGCAAACATTGTAATCACCGCTCTCTTACCCTATATATACTAATCATAACACAACGTGGCAAACATACACACCGTGTCAACAACATTATACCTTCCTTCACACGAGAACATGCTCTGATAGCCCTACATATCATTCCACTCCTATTCCTATCACTAAACCCCAAAACCATCTTAGGCCCTCTGTATTGTAGATATAGTTTAAAAAGAACACTAGATTGTGAATCTAATAACAGAAGACCAAGACTTCTTATTTACCTAAAAAGTATTAAACCTCATTAACAATCTAATTGTTAAAACACTATTACTGACAACATCTTTCCTATGAATTCGAGCATCCTACCCTCGATTCCGATATGATCAACTAATGTACTTACTCTGAAAAAACTTTCTATCTCTAACACTAGCCCTGTGTATATGATATGTCTCACTACCCATCATAACAGCAAGTATCCCCCCAAAAACATAAGAAATATGTCTGATAAAAGAGCTACTTTGATAGAGTAAATAATAGAGGTTTAAGCCCTCTTATTTCTAGAATCATAGGAATTGAACCTACCCCTAAGAATTCAAAGTTCTTCGTGCTACCACATTACACTACAATCTACAGTAAGGTCAGCTAAACAAGCTATCAGGCCCATACCCCGAAAATGTTGGTTTATATCCTTCCCGTACTAATAAATCCCACTATCTTTATTAGTATCCTAACAACCGTTTTTTTTTTTTTTTTTTTTTTTTTGATTTGTTGTTGCTTTTATTGATACTCCTGCTATTTCTGAACGTTTGAGGAGAAGCTCCAAAATTTAATATTCACAATGTCTGGAATACAACCCAAAATTATCCAACATACAAAAATCTAGGAAAATGGGACACACTCTTTTTTTTTTTTAAATGTCTGAAACATTTATATTAACATATTTCCATACATATTTCCATACAAATACAAATATAAGATTTTTAGAAATTTCATGTAATGTCTGAAACATTTATATTAACATATTTCCATACAAATAACCCAATGAAAGTTTAGTATTAGTTGTTTTGTTTGTTTTTTTATACTGCAGGTTCTTATTAGGCATCAGTTTCATACACATCAGTGTATACATGTCAATCCCAATTGCCCAATCCAGCACACCACCATCCCCACCTCACCGCAGTTTTCCCCCCTTGGTGTCCATATGACCATTCTCTACATTTGTGTCTCAACTTCTGCCCTGCAAACTGGCTCATCTGTACCATTTTTCTAGGTTCCGCATACATGCATTAATATACGATATTTGTTTTTCTCTTTCTGACTTACTTCACTCTGTATGACAGTCTCTAGATCCATCCATGTCTCAACAAATGACTCAATTTCGTTCCTTTTTATGGCTGAGTAATATTCCATTGTATATATGTACCACAACTTCTTTATCCATTCGTCTGTTGATGGGCATTTAGGTTGCTTCCATGACCTGGCTATTGTAAATAGTGCTGCAATGAACATTCGGGTGCATGTGTCTTTTTGAATTACGGTTTTCTCTGGGTATATGCCCAGTAGTGGGATTGCTGGGTCATATGGTAATTCTATTTTTAGTTTTTTAAGGAACCTCCATACTGTTCTCCATAGTGGCTGTATCAATTTACATTCCCACCAACAGTGCAAGAGGGTTCCCTTTTCTCCACACCCTCTCCAGCATTTGTTGTTTGTAGATTTTCTGATGATGCCCATTCTAACAGGAGTGAGGTGATACCTCATTGTAGTTTTGATTTGCATTTCTCTAATAATTAGTGATGTTGAGCATCTTTTCATGTGCTTCGTGGCCATCTGTATGTCTTCTTTGGAGAAATGTCTATTTAGGTCTTCTGCCCATTTTTGGATTGGGGTGTTTGTTTCTTTGATATTGAGCTGAATGAGCTGTTTATATATTTTGGAGATTAATCCTTTGTCCGTTGATTCATTTGCAAATATTTTCTCCCATTCTGAGGGTTGTCTTTTCGTCTTGTTTATGGTTTCCTTTGCTGTGCAAAAGCTTTGAAGTTTCATTAGGTCCCATTTGTTTATTTTTGTTTTTATTTCCATTACTCTAGGAGGTGGATCAAAAAAGATCTTGCTGTGATTTATGTCAAAGAGTGTTCTTCCTATGTTTTCCTCTAAGAGTTTTATAGTGTCCAGTCTTATATTTAGGTCTCTAATCCATTTTGAGTTTATTTTTGTGTATGGTGTTAGGGAGTATTCTAATTTCATTCTTTTACATGTAGCTGTCCAGTTTTCCCAGCACCACTTATTGAAGAGACTGTCTTTTCTCCATTGTATATCTTTGCCTCCTTTGTCATAGATTAGTTGACCATAGGTGCGTGGGTTAATCTCTGGGCTTTCTATCTTGTTCCATTGATCTATGTTTCTGTTTTTGTGCCAGTACCATACTGTCTTGATTACTGTAGCTTTGTAGTATAGTCTGAAGTCTGGGAGTCTGATTCCTCCAGCTCCATTTTTTTCCCTCAAGACTGCTTTGGCTATTCGGGGTCTTTTGTGTCTCCATACAAATTTTAAGATGATTTGTTCTAGCTCCGTAAAAAATGCCATTGGTAATTTGATAGGGATTGCATTGAATCTGTAGATTGCTTTGGGTAGTATACTCATTTTCACAATGTTGATTCTTCCAATCCAAGAACATGGTATATCTCTCCATCTGTTGGTATCATCTTTAATTTCTTTCATCAGTGTCTTATAGTTTTCTGCATACAGGTCTTTCGTCTCCCTAGGTAGGTTTATTCCTAGGTATTTTATTCTTTTTGTTGCAATGGTAAATGGGAGTGTTTCCATAATTTCTCTTTCAGATTTTTCATCATTAGTGTATAGGAATGCAAGAGATTTCTGTGCATTAATTTTGTATCCTGCAACTTTACCATATTCATTAATCAGCTCTAGCAGTTTTCTGGTGGCAGTTTTAGGATTCTCTATGTATAGTATCATGTCATCCGCAAACAGTGACAGTTTTACTTCTTCTTTTCCAATTTGTATTCCTTTTATTTCTTTTCTTCTCTGATTGCCGTGGCTAGGACTTCCAGAACTATGTTGAATAATAGTGGTGAGAGTGGACATCCTTGTCTCGTTCCTGATCTTAGAGGAAATGCTTTCAGTTTTTCACCATTGAGAATGATGTTTGCTGTGGGTTTGTCATATATGGCCTTTATTATGTTGAGGTAGGTTCCCTCTATGCCCACTTTCTGGAGAGTTTTTATCAGAAATGGGTGTTGAATTTTGTCAAAAGCTTTTTCTGCATCTATTGAGATGATCATATGGTTTTTATTCTTCAATTTGTTAATATGGTGTATCACATTGATTGATTTGCATATATTGAAGAATCCTTGCATCCCTGGGATAAATCCCACTTGATCGTGGTGTATGATCCTTTTAATGTGTTGCTGGATTCTGTTTGCTAGTATTTTGTTGAGGATTTTTGCATCTATATTCATCAGTGATATTGGTCTGTAATTTTCTTTTTTTGTAGTGTCTTTGTCTGGTTTTGGTATCAGGGTGATGGTGGCCTCATAGAATGAGTTTGGGAGTGTTCCTTCCTCTGCAATTTTTTGGAAGAGTTTGAGAAGGATGGGTGTTAGCTCTTCTCTAAATACAACCGTTATTTTAGTATTCACCTCTTTCATGAAATTTATCCTCATGTTTTTTTGCCCATTTTCTAACTGGATTGTTTGCATTATTGCTGATGAGTTTTGAGTTCTTTACATATTTTAGATGCTAGTTCTTTGTCAACTAAGTGGTTTGAAACTATTTTCTACCACTCTTAGGTGACTCTTTTAACTCTCTTAACAGGATCTTTTGCAGAGCAAAATATTTTAATTTTTATGAGGTTCAGTTTACCAATTTTTACTTTTATGGATCATTTTTTGATGTCACATCTAATAATTATTTACCATGCTCTAGATCTTGAGTATTTTCTATTTTCATGGTTTTATATTTTTCATTTACCTCCCTGTACTACTTTAAGTTTATTTTTGTCTAAGGTATCAGATTTAGATTGAAGTTATTTTTTGTACCTGTGCATATACAATTACAATAGCACCATTTGTTGAAAAGGTTATCATTCCTCTACTGAATCATTTTTACATCCTTGTAAAAATCACGCATTTGTGTAATTGTATTTCAAATTCTCAATTCTGTTTCACTGATCTATGAGTCTATCCCTTAGCCAATACCACACCATCTTGATTACTGTGGTTACGTAGTAAGTCTTGAATTTGAATAGATGAGTCCAACTATTTTCTTCTTTTTTCAAAATTATTTTACCAATTCTAGTTTTTTGCCTCCGTGGTTTCCAATGAGAAATCTGGTATAGGTAAGGTGTCATTTTATTCTGGTTATTCAGGATTTTTTTTCTTTTTCCTAAGTTTTAAAGTTCAATTATTATGTGACTTAGTGTGAAGTTCTTTAGCTTTATGCTGCTTGGTATTCCCTAAGCTTCCTGAATCTTTAGTTTTATATATTTTGCCAAATTTGAAAAGTTTGCATCCATTATTTATTCAAATACTTTTCTGTCCATTCTGTGCTTCTTCCCTCCTTCCAGGACTACAATAACACAAATGGGAGAATTTTTGTTGTAGTCTCACATGTCCCTGAGGTGCTGCCCATTTTCTTTAAAATCAGTTTAATTTGTCTCTGTTGTTATAATTGAGTTATATATCCTATTTTTTATCTTTGAATTCACTGGATTTTTCTTCTGTCCCCATGGTTCTGCTCTTGAGTTTATCCACTGAGTTTTTTATTTTGGTTATTATACTTTTTAATTCTAAAATTTCCACTTGTGCATTCTTCTGTATATCTTCTTTTTGCATTTTATTGCAGTTTTATTGAGATATAATTGACATAGAGCACTGTATAAGTTCAAGGTATACAGCATATTGATTTGACTTACATACATCATGAAATGATTACTATAATAGGTTTAGTGAACATCCATCATCTCATATAGATAGAAAATTAAAGAAATAGAAAAAAATATTTTTCCTTGTGATGAGAACTCTTAAGATTTACTTTCTCAAAAACTACAATGAAGTATCACCTCACATGGTTAGAATGGGCATCATCAGAAAATCTACAAAAAATAAATGCTGGAGCAGGTGTGGAGAAAAGGGAACCCTCTTCCACTGTTGGTAGGAATGTAAATTGATACAGCCACTATGGAGAACATTATGGAGGTTCCTTAAAAACCTAAAAATAGAACTACCATATGACCTAGCAATCCCACTACTGGGCATATACCCAGAGAAAACCATAATTCAAAATGACACATGCACCCCAATGTTCATTGAAGCACTATTTACAATAACCAGGTCATGGAAGGAACCTAAATATCCATCGAGAGATGAATGGATAAAGAAGATGCGGTACATATATACAATGAAATATTACTTAGCCATAAAAAGGAATGAAATTCGGTCATTTGTAGAGACATGGATGGACCTAGAGACTGTCACACAGAGTGAAGTAAGTCAGAAAGAGAAAAACAAATACTGCATAATAGCTCAAATGGTACAGATGAAATTATCTGCAAAGCAGAAATAGAGTCACAGATGTAGAACACAAACTTATGGTCACCAAGGGGGGAGGGGGGAGGGGGGACGAATTGGGAGATTGGGATTGACATATATACACTATTATGTATAAAATAGATAACTAATGAGAACCTACTGTATAACACAGGGAACTCTACTAAATGATCTGTGGTGACCTAAATGGGAAGGAAATCCAAAAAGAGGGGACACATGTGGAATCTAGAAAAATGGTACAGATGAACCAGTTTGCAAGGCAGAAATAGAGACACAGATGTAGAGAACAAATGTATGGACACCAAAGGGTGAAAGTGGGGATGGTGGTGGGATGAACTGGGAGATTGCGATTGACATATATACACTAATATGTATAAAATAGATAACTAATAAGAACCTGCTGTATAGCACAGGGAACTCCACTTCACTGTACAGTAGAAACTAACACAATGTTGTAAAATAACTATACCCCAATAAAAAATTTTAAAATTAAAAAAAAAGATTTACTCTCTTAACAACTTTCATATATAACATACAGCAGTGTTAATTACATTTATCATGTTGTATATTACATTCTTAATACTTATTTATAACTGGAAGTTTGTTCCTTTTGACTACCTTCATCCCATTCCCCCCTCTCCATACTTCCGGCCTCCTGTAACCACAAATCTGATTTCTTTTTCTGTGAGTTTATTTGTATGTTTGTTTTTGAAGTATAATTGACCTACAACACTATGTTACTTCCTGGTACACAACATAGTTGTTGGATATTTCTACACATTTAAAAATGATCACTATGATAAGTCTAATTATCATCTGTTACCATATAAAGATATGACATAATTATTGACCATATTCCCCACACCATACATTTTATACCCATGACTCATTTATATTATAACTAAAAGATTTTACCTCTTCATCTCCCTTACCTATTTATCTCCTCCCCCCCCCACTCCTCCCCTCTGGCAACCACCTGTTTATTCTATGTATCTATGACTCTGTTTCTGTTCAGTTATGCTTGTTTATTTGTTTTGTTTTTTAGACCCCACATATAAGTGAAATCATACAGTACTTGTCCTTCTCTGTATGATTATTTCACTTAACATAATACCCACTAGGTCCATCCATGTTGTCACTCAAGGCAAGATTTCATTCTTCTTAATGGCTGAGTAATATTTTGGCATGTGTTTGCGTGTGTGTGTGTGTGTATGTGTGTATCACATTTTCTTTATCCGTTCACCTATTGATGGGCACTTAACTTGCTTCCACATCATAGCTATTGTAAATAATCCTGCAATGAACATAGGGGTGCATATATCTTTTCAAATTAGTGTTTTCAATTTCTTCACGTAAATACCAAGGAGTGGTATTACTGGATCATATGGTGATTCTATTTTTAATTTTTTGAGAAATCCTCATACTGTTTTCCATAGTGGGTGCACCAATTTACATCCCCACCAATAGTGCATGAGAATTACCTTTTCTCCACATTGTCACCAACATTTTTTATATGTGATCTTTTTGATAATAACCATTCTGACAGGTGTGAGATTATATCTCATTGTGGTTTTGATTTGCATTTCCCTAATATTCAGTGATGTTGAACATCTTTTCATGTGCCTGTTGGCCATCTGGATGTTTCCTTTGGAAACATGTCTATTTAGGTCTTCTGCCCATTTATTAATCAGGTCGTTTGTTTTGTTTTTTGATGTTGAGTTATATGAGTTCTCTGTATACTTTGGATATTAACCCATTGTCATATATATTGTTTACAAATATCTTCTCCTATTCAGTAGGTGACCTTTTCGTTTTGTTGTTAGCTTCCTTTGCTGTGCAAAAGCTCTTTAGTTTGATGTAATCCCACTAGTTTATTTTTGCTTTTCTTTCCCTTCCCTGAGGAGACATATCAAAAAATTACTATAGATAATTACACACCAAATAAATGGACAATTAAGAAGAAATGGACAAATTACTAGAAATGTACAATCTCCCAAGACTGAATCAGGAAGAAATAGAAAATATGAAGAAACAAATTAGTAATGAAATTGAATCAGTAATTAAAAAAAAAACACTCCCAAGAAACAAAAGTCCAGGTCCAGATGGCTTTATAGGTGAATTCTACCAAATTCTTAAGTAAAGGTTAACACATATCCTATTCAAAGTATTCCAAAAACATAAAGAGGAAGGACTACTTCTGAACTCATTCTGTAAGGCCAGCATCACCCGGACATTAAAACTAGACAAGAATATCACAAAAAATTACAAATCAATATCACTGATGAACATAGATGAAAAAACCTCAACAAAGATTGTCAAACTGAATTCAACAATACATTAAAAGAATCATATACCATAATCAATTGGGACTTATGCCAAGGGTGCAAGGATAGTTCAATATCTACAAATCATTCAATGTGACACACCACATTAACAAATTGAAGAATAAATATTATGTGATCATCTCAATATATGCAGAAAAATGTTCTGGCAAAATTCAACATCCATTTGTGATAAAAACTCTAAACAAAGTGGGTATAGAGGGACCACGTCTGAACATAATAAAGGCCACATATGACATGTGCACAGCTAACATATTCAACCGTGAAAAGTTGAAAGCATTTCCTCTAAGATAAGGAACAAGACAAGGATGCCTACTCGCACCACTTTTTTTTTTTTTTAGGATCTTTATTGGAGTACAATTGCTTTACAATGGTGTGTTAGTTTCTGCTTTATAACAAAGTGAATCAGTTATACATATACATATGTCCCCATATCTCTTCCCTCTTGTGTCTCCCTCCCTCCCACCATCCCTATTCCACCCCTCTAGGTGGTCAAAAAGCACCGAGCTGACCTCCCTGTGCTATGCGGCTGCTTCCCACTAGCTACCTATTTTACGTTTGGTAGTGTATATATGTCCATGCCACTCTCTCACTTTGTCCCAGCTTACCCTTCCCCCTCCCCATATCCTCAAGTCCATTCTCTAGTAGATCTGTGTCTTTATTCCTGTCTTGCCCCTAGGTTCTTCATGACCTTTTCTTTTTTTTAAATTCCATGTATATGTGTTAGCATATGGTATTTGTTTCTCTCTTTCTGACTTACTTCACTCTGTATGACAGACTCTAGGCCCGTCCACCTCACTACAAATAACTCAATTTCATTTCTTTTTATGGCTGAGTAATATTCCATTGTATATATGTGCCACATCTTCTTTATCCATTCATCTGTTAATTGACACTTAGGTTGCTTCCATGTCCTGGCTATTGTAAATAGAGCTGCAATGAACATTTTGGTACATGACTCTTTTTGAGTTATGGTTTTCTCAGGGTATATGCCCAGTAGTGGGATTGCTGGGTTGTATGGTAGTTCTATTTTTAGTTTTTTTAAGGAACCTCCATACTGTTCTCCATAGTGGCTGTATCAATTTACATTCCCACCAACAGTTGCACGACTTTTATTCAACATAGTATTGACACTCATAGCCACATCAGTAAGACAAGAAATAGTAATAAAAGGAATCCAACTTAGAAAGGCAGAAGTAAAACTCACTGTTTAGAGGCAACATGATACTATACCAGAAAATCCAGACATTACAAAAAAAATGACTAGAGTTCATCAATGAATTCAGTAAACTTACAGGAAACAAAATTAATATACAAAAATCTGTATGTATCCTCTTCAGTAAATGGTGTTGGGAGAACTGCACAGCTACATGAAAAAGAATCAAACTGGATTACTTTCTCACACTATATACAAAAATAAACACAAAATGGATTAAAGATTTAAGTGTAAGGCCTGACACCATAAAATTTCTGGAAGAAAATATAGGCAGTATGCTCTTCTCTATGTCTTTTGATTCTTTAAAAGAGATTCCATTTCTTTGTTGAGGTTTTGTAAGTTTTCACATGTTTCAAGTGTGTTAGTTATTGCATATTGAAACATTTTATCATGACTGCTTTAAAATCTTTGTCAGATATTTATGTCTCTCATCTCTATCAACTGCAGTAGATATTTGCATCTATTGATTTTTTTTTTATTCAGTTAAAATCTTCCTGGTTCTTGGTATGATGGCTAACTTTTGATTGAAACCAGGATATTTTTATATTATATTATGACTCTCTGGATCTTAATTAAACCTTTGTTTTAGTAGGCTCTGCTTTACACTCCTCCGGTAAGAGAAGAGGAGCAATGTCTAATTACTGCTAGGTGAAAGTAAAAGTTCAAATTTTCCACTCAAACTTCATTGACACTCAAGTATTGAGGGTCCTTATTATTACTCTTGGGCAGGAGTGGGAGTTCTGGCTCCCCAGTTGGTTTTTGCTACCATGGTGGTGATGGGCTTTTTATACATGGGCAATAGTAAAATTTCCAACATTCCACTAGACCTCCTCTGACCCTACCCCAGTATATCCCTTAACTCTACCTTAAAGAATATGTTAAGTGTATAACTCCTTATTTATTTTTGTCAGATTTATAAGGATTATACTGAGATTGAGGCATTATAATCTTATATTAATAGTGTGTTTCTATGTCTGTGTATCTAATGTACATTTTGCTTCATAAATTAGATTGCTGTGGGTTTTTTAATAATAAATAATCAAATATAATTTTAATTTATGTTAATGTCCTTTTTTCTCCCTTGCTAGGCTGCAAATTCCATAAGATATGGAAATACCGTTCTTGCTCATTGCTGTATCTATGTGTTTTGCAGAGTGCCTGGTATAGAGTAGATGTTCAATAAACATTTCTGAGTGAGTACATAGATACTGTGCTCTACTTTATTTATTTGTTTAATTAATTAATTAATTTTATTATTGGAGTAAAATTGCTTTACAATGTTGTGTTAGTTTCTGCTGTACAATGAAGTGAAACAGCTATATATATACCTATATAACTCTCCCTTGGACTGCCCTCCCACCCCCCCAGCCCACCCATCTAGGTCATCACTGACCACCGAGCTGAGCACCTTGTGTTATGCAGCTGCTTCCTACTAGCTATCTATTTTACACATGGTAGTGTATTTATGTCAAACCTAATCTCCCAATCGGTCCTACATTCCCTTCCCCCACTGTGTCCAAATGTCCATTCTCTATGTCTACGTCTCTATTCCTGCCCTACAAATAGGTTCATCTCTACCATTTTTCTAGATTCCACATATATGTGTTAATATACAATATTTGTTTTTCTCTTTCTGGCTTACTTCACTCTGTATGACAGACCCTAGGTCCATCTACATCTCTACAAATGACACAATTTTGTTCCTTCTTATGGCTGAGTAATATTCCATTGTATATATGTACCACATCTTCTTTATCTATCCATCTATCATTGGACATTTGGGTTGTTTCAACGTCCTGCCTATTGTAAATAGTGCTGCAATGAACACTGGGGTACATGTGTCCGTTAGAATTATGGTTTTCTCAGGGTGTATGTCCAGTAGTGGGATTGCTGGGTCATATGGTAGTTCTATTTTTAATTTTAAAAGGAACCTCCATACTGTTCTCCATAGTGGCTGTATCAATTTACATTCCCACCAACAGTGCAAAAGTGTTCCCTTTTCTCCACAGCCTCTACAGCATTTATTGTTTCTAGATTTTTTGATGATGGCCATTCTGACCGGTGTGAGGTGATACCTCATTGTAGTTTTGATTTGCATTTCTCTAATAATTAGTGATGTTGAGCATCTTTTCATGTGCCTTTGGCTATCTGTATGTCTTCTTTGGTGAAATGTCTATTTAGGTATTCTGCCCATTTTTTAATTGGGTTGTTTGTTCTTTTTATACTGAGCTGCATGAGCTGTTTGTATATTTTGGAGATTAATCCTTTGTCCATTGCTTAACTTGCAAATATTTTCACCCATTCATAGGGTTGTCTTTACGTCTTGTTTATGGCTTCCTTTGCTGTGAAAAACTTTTAAGTTTAATTAGGTCCCATTTGTTTACTTTTGTTTTTATTTTTATTACTCTAGGAGGTGGGTTAAAAGAGAATTTGCTGTGGTTTATGTCAAAGAGTGTTTTTCCTGTTTTCCTCTAAGAGTTTTATAGTGTCTGGTCTTACATTTATGTCTTTAATCCATTTGGAGTTTATTTTTGCATATGGTGTTAGGGACTGCTCTAATTTCATTATTTTACATGTAGCTGTTCAGTTTTCTCAGCACCAATTATTAACGAGGCTGTGTTTTCTCCTTTGTATATTCTAGCCCCCTTTGTCATAGATTAATTAACCATAGGTGGATGGTTTTATTTCTGGGTTTTCTATCCTGATCCATAGATCTATATGTCTGTCTTTGGGACAGTACCATAGTGCCTTGATTATGGTAGCTTTATAGTATAGTCTGAAGTCAGGGAGCCTGATTCCTGCAGCTCTACTTTTCTTTCTCAAGATTGCTTTGGCTATTCAGGGTCTTTTGTGTTTCCATACAAATTGTAAAATTATTTGTTCTAATTCTGTGAAGAACGCCAGTGGTATTTTGATAGGGATTTCATTGAATCTACAGATTTCTTTGGGTAGTGTAGTCATTTTCACAGTACTGATTCTTGCAATCCAAGAACATGGTATATCTCTCCAGCTGTTTATGTCATCTTTTATTTCTTTCATCAGTATTTTATAGTTTTCTGACTACAAGTCTTTTGCCTCCTTAAGTAGGTTTATTCCTAGGTATTTTATTCTTTTTGCTGCAATGGTAAATGGAAGTTTCCTTACTTTTTCTTTCTGATTTTTCCTTGTTATTTTATAGGAATACAAGAGATTTCTGTGCATTAATTTTGTATCCTACAACCTTACCAGATTCATTGATTAGTTCTAGTAGTTTTCTGGTGGCATCTTTAGGATTTTCTATGTATAGTAACATGTCATCTGCAAACTGTGACAGTTTTACTTCTTCTTTTCCAATTTGTATTCCTTTTATTTCTTTTTCTTCTCTGATTGCCATGGCTAGGACTTCCAAAGCTATGTTGAGTGAGAGGGGCAAGAGTGGACATCCTTGTCTGTTCCTGATCTTAGTGGAAATGCTTTCAATTTTCACCAATGAGGATGATGTTTGTAATGGGTTTGTCATATATGACCTTTATTATGTTGAGGTAGGTTCCCTCTATGCCCATTTTCCTGAGAGTTTTTATCATAATGTGATGTTGAATTATGTCAAAAGCTTTTTCTGCATCTATTGAGATGATCACATGGTTTTTATTCCTTAATTTGTTAATATGGTGTATTGCATTGATTGATTTGGGTATATTGAAGAATCCTTGCATTCCTGACATAAATCCCACTTGATCATGCTGTATGATCTTTTTAATGTGTTGTTGGATTCTGTTTGCTAGTGTTTTGTTCAGGATTCTCGCATCTATGTTCATCAGCGATATTGGTCTGTAATTTTCTTTTTTTGTGATATCTTTGTCTGGTTCTGGTATCAAGGTGATCGTGGCCTTGTAGAACAAATTTGGGAGTATTCCTCCCTCTGCAATTTTTTGGAAGAGTTTGAGAAGGATTGGTGTTAGCTCTTCTCTAAATGTTTGATAGAGTTCGCCTGTGAAGCCACCTGGTTCTGGAGTTTTGTTGTTGGAAGATTTTTAATTACAGTTTCAATTTCATTACTTGTGTTAGGTCTGTTTATATTTTCTAATTCTTCCTGGTTCAGTCTTGGAAAATTGTACCTTTCCAATAATTTGTCCATTTCTTCGTG
Organism: Balaenoptera musculus; assembly: GCF_009873245.2. Classification (NCBI taxonomy): domain Eukaryota; kingdom Metazoa; phylum Chordata; class Mammalia; order Artiodactyla; family Balaenopteridae; genus Balaenoptera; species Balaenoptera musculus. Next base: position 75,318,369 of record NC_045806.1, on the reverse strand, counting down.
GTTGTCCATTTTGTTGGCATATAGTTTTCTGTACTAGTCACTTCTAATCCTTTGTATTTCTGTGGTGTCAGTTGTGGCGTCTCCTTTTTTATTTCTAATTTTATTGATTTGTGTCCTTTCTCTTTTATTCTTAGTGAGTTTGGCTAAAGGTTTATCAGTTTTGTTTATCTTCTCAAAGAACCAACATTTAGTTTTATTGATCTTTGCTATTGTTTTATTCGTTTCTATTTCTTTTATTTCTACTCTGATATTTATGATCTCTTTCCTTCTACAGACTTTGGGTTTTCTTTGTTCTTCTTTCTCTAGTTGTTTTCAGTGTAAGGTTAGATTTTTATTTGAGATTTTTCTTATTTCTTGAGGTGAGATTGAATTGCTATAAACTTCCTTCTTAGAACTGCTTATTTTGTGTCCCATAGGTTTGGGTAATTGTGTTTTCATTGTCATTTGTTTCTATGTATTTTTTTATTTCTTCTTTGACTTTTTTAGTGATCTCTTGGTTATTTAGTAATGCACTGTTTATCTTCCATGCATTTCTGTTTTTTATAGATTTTTTTTCCTGTAATTTATTTCCAGTCTCATAACGTTATGGTCAGAAAAGATGCTAGTTACAATTTCAAATTTCTTAAATTTTTCGAGGCTTCATTTGTGACCCAGGATGTAATCTATCTTGGAGAATGTTCCGTGTGCACTTGAGAAGAAAGTGTATTCTGCTGCTTTCAGATAGAATGTCCTATAAATATCAATTAAGTCTTTCTGGTCTATTGTGTCATTTAAAGCTTGTGTTTCCTTATTTATTTTCTGTTTGGACAATCTTTCCATTGGTATAAGTGGGTTGTTAAAGTCCCCCACTATGATTGTGATACTGTCAATTTCCCCTTTTATGGTTGTTAGCATTTGCCTTATTTATTGAGGTGCTCCTATGTTGGGTGCATAAATATTTACAATTGTTATATCTTCTTCATAGATTGATCCTTTGATCATTATATAGTGTACTTCCTTGTCTTTTGTAGTAGTCTTTATTTTAAAGTCTATTTTATTCTATATGAATATTGCCGCTCCAGCTTTCTTCTGATTTCCATTTGCATAGGATATCTTTTTCCATCCCTTCACTTTCAGTCTGTATGTGTCCCTACAGACTGAATGGGGTAGGTCTCTTGTAGACAGCATATATATGGGTCTTGTTTTTGTATCCATTCAGCCAGTCTGTGTCTTTTGGTTGGAGCATTTAATTCATTTACATTCAATGTTATTATCAATATGTATGTTCCTATTACCATTTTCTTAATTTTGGGGGGTTTGTTTTTGTGGGTCTTTTTCTTCTCTTGTGTTTCCCACTGAGAGAAGTTCCTTTAACATTTGTTGTAAAACTGGTTTGGTGGTGCTGAATTCTCTTTTGCTTGTCTGTAAAACTTTGTTTTCTCCATCAAATCTGAATGAGATCCTTGCCAGGTAGAGTAATCTTGGTTTTAGTTTTTTCTCTTCCATCACTTTATGTATATCCTTCAAATGCCTTCTGGCCTGCAGGGTTTCTGCTGAAAAATCAAGTGATTACCTTATGGGGATTCCTTTGTATATTATTTTTTTTCTTTTCCCTTACTGCTTTTAATACTTCTTTCTTTGAATTCAATTTTTGTTAGTTTGATTAATATGTGTCTTGGTGTGTTTCTCCTAGGGTTTATTCTGTATCAGACTCTCTGTTCTTCCTCCACTTGGGTGACTATTTCCTTTCCCATGTTTGGGAAGTTTTCCACTATAATCTCTGAATATTTTCTCAGACCCTTTCTTTTTCTCTTCTTCTTCTGGAACCCCTATAATTCAAATGTTAGTGTGTTTAGTGTTTTCCCAGAGGTCTCTGAGATTGTCTTTAGTCTTTTCATTCTTTTTTCTTTGTTCTGCTCCTCAGCAGCTATTTCCACCATTCTGTCTTCCAGATCACTTATTTGTTCTTCTGCCTCAGTTATTCTGTTATTCGTTCCTTCTAGTGTATTTTTCATTTCAGTTATTGTGTTGTTCATCTCTGTTTGTTTGTTCTTTAGTTCTTCTAGATCTTTGTTAAACATTTCTTGTATTTTTTCAATCCATGCCTCCATTTTATTTCCAAGATTCTGGATCATCTTTACTATCATTACTCTGAATTCTTTTTCAGGTAGGTTGCCTATTTCCTCTTCATTTATTTGGTTTTGTTGGTTTTTACCTTGCTCCTTCATCTGTGACATATTTTTTTGTCTCACTTTTTTGTTTTTTTGATGGGTGAGATTGTGTTCCTGTCTTACTGGTTGTTTGTCCTGAAGATTCCAGCACTGGAGATTGTAGGCTTTTGGGTAGAGCTTTGTCTTAGTGCTGAGATGAGGACCTCCAGAAGACCTCACTTTAATGAATATTCCCTGTGGTCTGCAGTTCTCTGTTAGTCCAGTGATTTAGACTCAGAGCTCCCACCACAGGAGCTCAGGCCCAACCCCAGGCTCATGAACCAAGATCCTGCAAGTGGCATAGGGCAGCAAAAAAAAAAAAAGAAAGAAAAAAAAGAAAAAGGAAAAGGAAAGAAAAAAAGTGACAAAGGAGCAGAACTATAACAAAGAGTAAAACAGAAAATAAGATTAGAAAACTAACAGATATGTTAGAAAGAATAAAAAATATATATACAGATGAAACAACAACCAGAAGGTAAAACAGAACCACAATAGTAAAAAAGAGGAGAAAAAAAAAGCCAGAAAAGGCCTTGGCTGTGGGAGGCAAGGCTTAGCCAGAGGCAGGGTTTAGGTAGTGGGCAGGGCCTATGCTTAAGACACACAGGGCTGGAAAAAACCCTGGGGGTGGGTGGGAGGTGGGGCTTAGTCTTAACACAGCAGGAGGTGCCCAGGAGTGCCTCTGGCCTTGGAGGGTGGAGGACCAGGTCCAGGACCTTAGCAGGCTCACTGTGCCCGAGTGGGCAGGGGAAATGCTAGGCGCATTCCCCACAATCCTCCAATCCTGGAAGGCCCCTCCATGTTGGCCTCTCTTCTTCTTCCCCCCTCCTATGTCCCTAGGACCCATGCAGCCTGAGAGGCCCCTGGAAGGCTGGGGACTAGACCCAGTAGCCCAAGAGGCTTCCTGGGGCTGAGTGGGTGGGGAAAACACAGGTGGTGCTTCCCTTATCCCTTGGTCCCAGAGGGTCTGCCCTGTCTGTCTCTCCTCCTCTTCTCGCCTCCTCCTTCCCTCCTACGCCTGTAGGACCACTGAAGCCAGAGGGGACCTCAGAGACTGGAGGACCAGGCCCTGGAGCCCATCAGGCTTTCTGGGGCCGAGTGGGTGGAGGAAAATCCCACTGTGCCTCCCTTGATCCTCTGATCCCAGAGGACCCCTCCCCATTTGCCTCCTACTTCATTTAATTATCTGTTGTACTAATAATCTCCTATATCCATTCCTAGGTTATAATTTCCCAAAGGGCAGAATCTGTGATATTCTTCTTATATCACTCACAGAGTTCATATATGTGTGTTAAATATATTGATAAATCTTCTGACTTTATGATTTCTTTCCTGCTACTAACTTTGGGTTTGCTTTGTTCTTCTTTCTCTAGTTGCTTTAGGTGTAAGATTAGGTTGTTTATTTGTGATTTTTCTTGTTTCCTGAGGTAACATTGTATTGCTGTAAACTTATCTTTTAGAACTGTTTTTGCTATGTCCCATAGGTTTTGAATCATCATGGTTTCATTTTCATTGGTTCCTAAGTATTTTTGGATTTCCTCTTTGATTTCTTCAGTGATCCATTTGCTATTTAGTAGCATATTGTTTAGTCTCCACGTGTTTGTATTTTTTACAATTTTTTTCTTGTAGTTGATTTCTCATCTCATAGTGCTGTGGTTAGAAAAGATGCTTGATATGATTTCAATGTTCTTGAATTTATCGAAGCTTGCTTTGTGGCCCAGCATGTGGTCAGTCCCAGAGAATGTTCCATGTGCACTTGAGAAGAACGTGTATTCTGCTGCATTTGGATGGAATGCTCTACAAATATCAATTAAGTCAATCTGGTCTAATGTGTCATTTAAGGCCTGTGTTTCCTTTTTGATTTTCTGTCTGGATGATCTGTCCATTAATGAAAGTGGGGTGTTAAAGTCCCCCAGTATTATTTTGTTACTGTCAATTTTTTCCTTTTATGGCTGTTAGTATTTGCCTTATATATTGGGATGCTCCTATGTTGGGTGCATATATATTTACAATTGTTATATCTTCTTGGATTGATTCCTTGATCATTATATACTGTCCTTTGTCTCTTATAACAGTCTTTAAAGTCTATTTTGTCTGATATGAGTATTGTTACTCCAGATTTCCTTTGAATTCTATTTGCATGGAATACTTTTTACCATACCCTCACTTTCAGTCTCTATGTGTCCCTAGATCTGAAGTGGATCTCTTGTAGACAACATATATACAGGTCTTGTTTTTGTGTCCAATCAGCCACTCTATGACTTTTGGTTGGAGCATTTAATCCATTTACCTTTAAGGTAATTATCAATATGTATGATCCTATTGCCATTTTGTTAATTGTTTTGCATTTGTTTTTGTAGGTCTTTTTTTTTTACTTCCTCTTTTGTTCTCTTCTTTTGTATTTTGATGACTAACTTTAGTGTTTTGTTTGATTACTTTTTCTTTTCTGTATGTGTCTATTGTAGATTTTCAGTTTGAAGTTACCATAAGGATTTGATATACCTGTCTAGATATAAACAGGATTGTTTTAAGTTGCTGGTCTTTTAGTTTCATATACATTTCCAATATTCTGCATTTGGGCTCTTCTCACAATTGCTGGTTTTGATATCATATTTGTGTGCAGATGATTTCCTACATTTACTTTATGTTTGCTTTTACCAGTGAACTTTTCCATTCATAATTTTCTTGTTTCTTTTAGTGGACTCTTCTTTTCTGCTTAGAGAAATTCCTTTAGCATTTGTTGCAAAGCTTGTCTTGTGGTGCTGAATTCTCTTAGCTTTTGCTTGTCTGTAAAGTTTTTGATTTCTCTGTCAAATCTGAATGAGAGCCTTGCTGGGTAGAGAAATCTTATTTGTAGGTTTTTCCCTTCCATCACTTTAAATATATCTTACCACTCCCTTCTGCCCTGCAGTGTTTCTGCTGAGAAATCAGTTGATAACCTTATGGGAGTTCCCTGGTGCATTATTTGCTGCTTTTCCCTTGTTGAATTTAATATTTTTTCTTTGTTTTAAATTTTTGGCAATTTGATTACTATATGTCTCGGCAGGTTCCTCTTTGCATTTATCTTGCCTGGGACCTTCTGTGCTTCACGGACTTGGGTGACTGTTTGCTTTACCATGTTAGGGAAGTTTTCAGCTATTATCTCTTCAAATATTTTCTCAGGTCCTTTCTCTCTTTCTTCTCTTTCTGAGTCGCCTACAATGCAAATATTGCTGCATTTAATATTATGCCAGAGATCTCTTAGACAGTCTTCATTTCTTTTCAATCTCTCTTTTTTTTTTTTTTTAACCCTGTTCCATGACAGTGATTTCCACCATTCTGTCTTACAGGTCACTTATCCATTCTTTTTTTGCCAGCTACTCTGTTATTGATTCCTTCTAGTGTATTTTTCTTTTGAGTTATTGTGTTGTTTGTCTCTGTTTATTTATTCTTTAGTTCTTCTGGGTCTTTGTTAAATATTTCTTACATCTTCTCAATCTGTGCCTCCATTCTTTTTCCAAGATCTTGGATTATCTTTACTGTCATTACTCTGCATTATTTATTCTGGGAGATTGACTATCTCCAGTTAACTTAGTTGTTCTTCTGGGGTTTTATCTTTTTCCTTCTTCTGGTACATATTCCTCAGCAGTCTCATCTTGTCTAACTTTCTGTGATTGTGGTTTCCATTCTGCAGGGTTGTAGTTCTTGCTTCTGCTGTCTGCTCTCTGGTGGATGAGGCTATCTAAGAGGCTTGTGCAGGCTTCCTCATGGCAGGGTCTGGTTTCTGGCTGCTGGTGGTTGGACCTGGTTCTTGTCCCTCTGGTTGGTGTGACCATGCTCAGGAAGACTTTAAGCATCTTGTCTGCTGATGGGTGGGGCTCTGATCCCAGCCTGTTTGTTGTTTGGTGTGAGGCATCCCAGCACTGGAGACTACATGCCGTTGGATGGTGCTAGGTACCGCGGGAGAAATGGTAGCGTCCAGGAGGGCTCACACCAATGAGTACTCACCAGAGATGCAGCTGTCAGTGTCTTTGTCCCACAGTGAGCCACAGCCACCCTCCACCTCCACAGGAGAACCTACAATACTAGCAGATAAGTCTGGCCCTGTTTCTTATGGGGTCACTGCTTTTTTTTTGCTGGGAGCTGGTGTACATGAGACCTTGTGTGTGCCCTCCAAGAATGGAGTTTCTGTTTCCCCCAGTCCTGTATTCAATCCTCACTGGCCTTCAAAGTCAGAGTCTCTGGGGGTTCCTCCTCCCATTGCCAGAACCCCCAGGCTGCAGAGCCTAACGTGGGACTCAGGACTTTCACTCCTGTTGGAGAAGTTCTGTGGTATAATTATTTTCCAGTTTGTGGATCACTGACCAAGCAGGTATGGGATTTGATTTTATCATGATTGTGCCCCTCCTACCATCTTGTGGTGTGAACTTTTCTTTGTCTTTGGGTGTCAGGTATCTTTTTTGGTATGTTCCAGCATTTATTACTTTTGTTGTTGTTGTTGATGGTTGTTCAGCAGTTAGTTGTGATTTTGGTGTTTTTGTAAGAAGGGGTGTGCTCACGTCATTCTATTCTGCAATCTTGGCAGCAAGTCCTCAACTGGATTGCTGTGGTTTTTTGATGCATAAATATGAATGAGTTGTAAATTTACTGTAAATTGTATATTTTAGTATAAAAATATATTTCTCTGTCATATTTAAGCCTTTTGGGCTTCAATTCTACTTTGTCCAATATCAAAATTTTTATCCTTGCTCTTTTCATTTTCCTGGTAGACATTTTTATATATTTTAGTTTTTGACCTTTCTGAGTTACCTTATTTTTGATGTTTCTTTTTTATAGATCTTAGTTAGATATTGTTTTGTGAGCCAAATTCAAAATCTTTTTCTTTTAATAGGTAAAACTAAGCCTTTTCATTTTTATTAATGTGATTGATATGTTTGGTTTGAAATTTGTCATAATATTTTTAATTAGGTGTATTTGTTACATTTGCTGTGCTTTCCTCTAAAAAATATGCATTTATTACTCTTTAATTAAAAAATACAGTATTTAGGATTTAAAAAAAATGTTCTAGTGGCTGCTTCTTAATTACCCCTAGTATCTTATTTTTTATGCAACATTTTACTCTACACTTATCAGTTTTATTGGTATCATTTAATTTTTTATATTGCCTAAATAACAGATGATGAGCTTATGGTATTTTTCTCTTTCCTTCTTCCTTCTCCTTACTTTTAAAATTGCATCATTTCCCTTTGTCAGAAAAAATAAATAAATAAAACACATTTGTACATTAGTTTTCCTCTTGTCTCCACCCTTGTTTCAGTAGTAGATGCAAATTTGCATATTTTAAAATACTCAACATCAATTCTATTGCTGACAATTTTCCAGTTACCTCTTAGCTGAATAAACCTTACCATCTAGTAGATTCCCGAAGAAATTCTCATCAGTGCAGAATTGCATAAATTCCTCAAATTCTTGTACATTAAAATTTTAGTTTCTATAGCCTTGATATTTGAAGGATAGTTTGGTTTAGACATAAAATAATTGGTTCACTAATATTTTGTTACCTTACTCTATTATTACTTGTTTTATATATTAATTTTAGGAAGTCTGATACCAGTCTAACTTTTGCCTTTTAAATTATTTTGTCGTTTTGCATATAAACCTCAAGGATTTTATCTTTAATTTTGAAATGTAATACCTTTATTAGCATATATCTTGACCTTATTATTCTTGTTAATTTTTTTGAATTTTCACTGACTTCTTTCAATATACAGATTCATTATTTTTCTATTTTGGAAAGAGGTTCAGATACTGTTAATGTTATTTTTAATTTACATCTCCTTCTATTTCCACTACTTTTTCTCTGACCCTTTTTATTTTTATTCTCAACTTATTCATACACTTTTACTTGTTTTCCCGTCTTTCTTCAATGCCCTTTATTCAATTTCCATTTCTATCCATCTTCCCTTGGACATCTGGTAACTTATTCTTTATATCTGAGCCAATTTTGTACAATATTTTCTTTCTTTCATGATTTAATCAAGTCTTTCTTTTTTCATTTCTTTCAGGGTATTTTTGTCTATTTTTTTCTTAGTTCTGTTTTTAGTTTCTAATTCAAAATACGTTTTCATACTTTCAAATACTTATTGAGTGTATTTAATTCATTTATCTTACAGTTTTTTTCTGCTTCATGTTTCCTACTTGGAGGGAATATTCATCAGATCATATATGTTGAATTTTGTTTTCTGTGTTTTGTTTTGTTTTCATAATCCCAACATGTAAGTGCATTTTTTTTTTTTGATTGTGTGTTTTGGTGTGGGAAGGGAGGTGTTTTGGGACTTCCAATTTAGTAGTTCTCTTCTGTCTCAGAACACTCTGTATTTTCTCCTTTGGTTACATTTCTCATTTACCATTTAATTCCTAAATTTCCATTTAATTAGATTGTCCTTTCATCCCTTCTGTTTCTCCCCTAGAAGCTACACATCAAGAAAACTGTCTCTTCAAACATATACAATTTTAATATATATATATATTTTTTAATTTTTTAAATTTATTTATTTATTTTTGGCTGCGTTGGGTCTTTGTTTCTGTGTGAGGGCTTTCTCTAGTTGTGGCAAGCGGGGGCCACTCTTCATCGTGGTGCATGGGCCTCTCACTATCGCGGCCTCTCTTGTTGTGGAGCACAGGCTCCAGACACACAGGCTCAGTAATGGTGGCTCACAGGCCTAGTTGCTCCACAGAAACATATGCAATTTTAAATCCAGTTTCTGTAATCTGTGCTTTAAAATAGCTGATTATTAAAAATAATTTTTTTTAATGTAAGGGGCAGCTTAGACTTTCTAGTGAAGTTTTGTGATCAGCCTTGGGCCTCCTTCACTAGTTTCCCCTCATCTCTGCAGTTTTTCTCAGTCTTCCTTTGCTTTTCAGAAAGACCTGTGGTAGGATGGGGTTGAGGTGGGAGGATGAAAGATTGTACGTGGGAGTTGGTGATTTTTCTCTTTTTACTTGTAGTTATTTTTAAGTTTGGGCATTCTCTGTCTTCAGGTAATATGGAAGGCATGATTTCTGTATAGATTTGTTTCTCTCACTTTTGTTCTCTATTATTTTTCAGGAATTATTTGAAGATGATTAGATAAGTGGTCACCATTTTCTTCAGCTACCCAGAAGTGTTTTTTATTTGTTTAAGGTTATTTTACCAAAGAGATTTTTGCATAAATAAATTTGTGAGTATATAACTTTTTGGCCTTTGGGTCTTATGACCTGCCTTGAAAGGTTTTTAACATTTGTAAGTTTGATGACAATAATATTTCCCTAAATTTTACTTCATTTGTTAATTTTTATTCTTTAAAAAACTATGCTACATTAAAACTCCATTTTATGGTGGTAAGTAGGATTCTAACATTTATATGTTTTCAAAGTATAGCCAACTGTTTCAAAGCAATTACTGCAAATAATCATTTTCACATGGTAAGTATTTTGAGAGGAAAAAGAGAATTAGAAAAAGTTGAGAAGATCTTGGGTGAAAAAAAATGTCAGTTTAAGTGGCTTACATTAGTTTTGCCAGTGGTTAGATATGTACAACTCTTCACCACTTCAGCTGTTCTTTCCAAAGCTTTTCATAGACAATTGTTTGCCAAGATCATTCCTAGGATACATTCATAAGATAGAGAGTAAGCCATTTTACCCAAAACTAGCTAAGGCTCTCTCTTTCTCTCTCTCTCTCTCTCTCTCTCTCTCTCTCACACACACACACACACACACACACACACATTGAGGAAGGGAGAGAAGAATGGTAATAGAGAGATAAATGAATAGAAAAGTTTGGCTCGAATACCTACTTTTGTACTTCTTGGGATTAAGGCAATTAAGTTTCACAATCATGTATAAAGCACACAATTTGAAAATATAAAGCTCATGTAGTTTACACACATTCCTGGCTTTTCCAATCAACTTTATCATAATTTAATCACCTATCAGAATCATAAAACTAGCCATTTTAAAAAATACTTTTCAGTTCTATGTTGAACTGGGCTCTCTAACATTTAATAAATAGTACCCTAGAGAACAGATCCATAAATTTTTAATACTTGTAGTAACTAAAATTAGAATCTCAGGTTAATGAGGAATGAACTAGTAATGCACTAGGGAATTTGTAATGATATGTGGAGAGAAAGAAGACATTATTGTATGAAAACTATAACAACATGTACTATAATTTGTAAAATGGCATCCTTAAACTATAAAAAGAATAACATTTACTTTGTGGATGAAAATTGGGAGATGAGATTGACATATATACACTACAATGTATAAAATAGATAACTAATGAGAACCTACTGTATAGCACAGGGAACTCTACTCAGTGCTCTTTGGGGACCTAAACGGGAAGGAAATCCAAAAAGGAGGGAATATATGTATACATATAGTTGATTTGCTTTGCTGTACAACAGAAACTAACACAACATTATAAAGCAACTATACTCCAATTTAAAAAGAAGAGAAACAATACATTTCAACTCATTATCTTCATTGTCTTTTAGTATGATATTCACTGCATTCTAAAAGAATGGAAAGAAAGCAGTAAAGGATTTTTTTTAAAGGAAAGAAAGGGAATAGATAAGAATAAATAAAAGAAGTCTGACATATTCATAACTGCAAACAAGAGCAATCTAATTAAAATTTCAAATTGATTTGCAAATATTAAACTATAGTACCTTTTGGCAAAGAAAATATTAGTTATGAGGTTAATACTTCTAGATACTTAAGGTGCTATACAAACTAAATTTAGGTAATATGTCTCCTCATCTGTATTCCAACATTTATTTTCTTACCCAAACAGGAAAATTTTAGTCATATAAATATTTTATGTAATAACTTTCTGAAAAATATAGCCTTTGTGAGCATATAACAATCTCTTATTTATAAGAGTTATATAAGAAAAATGTTGATTACCATAAATAAAATATATTATTTGAAATTTATAATTTTCAGTTTACTTCAAATTTAATATGACCACAAAATAATAATAAACTCATTTTCTTAAACTCTTGGTAAGAAAAATATTTAAGAATACAAGTAATGAAAAGCTATAATTAAAAAGTGATACACACTTAACATTACTTTCTCTTCAATGTCTCTGAAGTGGAACTATTTCTGATTTAAATATACTCTGTCTTAAAAGTGATTACAAAAACTTTAATACACGGTCATACAGCAGAACCTAGAGAGGCTAGAAGTGTTTGGATTAATCAGTTGCATTAATTTTTGTTTAAGTATTTAAAATCCCAGTGAATTCACTAAAAAAGGCAACTGATTAATTATGTGACTAGGCTGAGAAGTTATTTCATTTTTGAAACTTAATTGTTTCATATTTAGGGAAGTCTAGGCCTTCTAACTCCATGACTTTACCATTTTTAAAAATGTTTTATATTATATAAAACACTGCTATGTTTTTAAAATTATGATTGGCATTATTACAAATAATAATAAGTAATAACTGTTAATTTAATAATAAATCACAGCTATTTTAATTTTGAAACATGTTAATATTCTGTAAACAAAATTAGATTTTCTGAGTTAGGTATTTTCTTTTATAATAGGGCAGTCAATAATCTTCAAAGAAAGATGTACATACACAGGGATTCCGCAAGATGGTTTTTTGGGGAATGGGAGAATATTAGGGAATTAGGGAATGGTAGAATATTAGAATTTCTACTCATTTTTATTTGTTGTATAATATTTTTATATTCTATTTTTGTACATGTTATAATGTATATAGATATAGTTTACAACAGCACTGTCCAATAGAACTTTCTGCAATGATTGAAATGTTCTATAAAGTAGAATGATAGCCACTAACTATATATGGCTGTTAATAACTTGAAGTGTGGACAATACAATTAATGAGTTGAATTTTTTAGTTTATTTAGTTTTAATTAGTTTAAATTTAAATTTAAATAGTTACACATGGCTAGTGGCTGCTCAATTGAACAGTGTAAGTCTATATCTATATAATGGTATATACATCTATATCTGTTTATCTATCTATCTGGTAACTTATATATTATAAAGTGATTTTCTTTCTTACTCTCTTCTTATTCCCCATATCTTCCAGTGAAGATTTATGAATATTTATTCTACCACAAACAGAAAAAAGAAATAAGCACCAGTGACACTGATTCTCCATACTACCAATGGTGAACACTTCTTCAGTCACATGGAGATTTTTTTTCTGTATTTTGCAGTATGATACAATTACATTATATGCAAGAACAGCCACTGCCTGATGTTCATTGAGACACAGGGCCAATGACAAAGCCACAGGCACACACATGCTGAGATTCTCTGGGAGCTTGCTGTTCTCAGTGTTCTGTCTTCTAGGTTTTATTTTCCAGCTTTCAAAGCCCCTTGGGAGTAGTGGTTGGGGCACTTTCCTGATGAATGTTAACACGTAAACTCAGTTGAAGTGTGGAATCAGGCAGAGAGCTCAGGAAGGGTTAATTTTTCCATTGTTACTTTATAGGGCTCTTGGCTACATCTTTTGCAGCAAGAAACAAGAATTAAGAGAGAGTTACTCTTATAATTCTACTTTCTTGGGTATTAAACTTAATTGGAAACAATTTCAAATACTTATTAGAAAATTTATTTTGTAAACTTATGAATGCATCTTTTTTTTTACACTCTAGCAGACTTTGGGAGCCACAATACTGAATTTGAAAGCAGTAAATAACTTGTGGAAGACAAATAATTACAATAAAATGCTACTGTGTTTGTTTTATATGATGAACAGATACCCAGATTCTCTTGAGTGATGTGCCTTGTGTGGTATGCAGCAATTATATGATATTAAAATGACAATTTAAGTAACTTAATTCAATTTATCCCAAATAATATAATAAACATATTAAAAGTATGGAACTGCTCTCTTAATATTACCATGCTAGTTTCATTTGGAAAGATATTATATGACTCCATACCATGTTATATAGTGCTATACAACAATATACTGGTCTGATAATATAAATCAAAAATATCTAGTCAAATTAAACTTCAAGAACAAATAGAAAATTGTTGTCTTTAAATAAATAGTAAAATATACATCAAAGAGATTTTGCTCTTTTTTTCCCTCAAGCATCTCTCTAGTAGTTACCAATTATGTGTGAGTGTGTGGTGTGTGGGTATGCAAGAGGGAATCATTATATAATGAAGATTATTTTTCTCATTTGAGAATTTTCTTCTGTTGTCCATTGTTTTAGTTTATTTAGAGGTAGATTCATTCTTTCCTGAAATTAATATAAAGCCAAACTTTGGCAGTATCAAATAAGGATATTCAATTTGATAGATGCATATTCACTAAGTAGAGTAGATAATTTAGGAAACATGGCACTAATTTCATGTTTGCAAATTGTAAAAAGCAGCTTTTATAATGATTAAAATATACAAGGATTTCTGAAACATTTGAATCAATGCAAACAAATTATTTCCAAACACCTCGTGCTAAATGGAAGTCTTAACAAATTCCTTTGTGACTGGACCCTGTTTCTCCATCCCTTGTAATTCCACCTCCTCAAAGTTTGCTTTTCACTGTTGTCCCCAAATCTCTCACTCACATTTCATATAATTAAATTTTAACTAATTAGTAAGATACAGGAAATTTCTGCAGTAATTGGGCTTTAAAAAAATAGTTCTAAGAGGTTGTATTTGTGTCTTTTGAATTTATTTTCCATAGGGATGGGTCTGTGGCAACCAAAGGAAACTGATTTGTGTGAATGAACTATAATACTATTTGTGATGGTGGAAAGAAATGAATTAGGCAATATATATTCATATTCTGGCCTTTATATGTATGTGATCTTAGATCTAATATACTGGCTATGAAATAATTTTTAAAGTCCATATATAGTACAAATGTAAGAATTTGCAAACATAGCAGAATAGAAAGACATGAGCTCACCTCTTCTATGGAAACATCAGAGTCGCAACTAACTGCTGAACAATGATTGACAAAAAAAAACACTAGAACTTACCAAAAAGGATACCCTATGTCCAAAACAAAGAAGAAGCCACAAGACAATAGGAGGGGTGCAATCGTGATAGAATCAAATCCCATACCCACCAAGTGGGCAACGCACAAACTGGAAAATAATTATACCACGGAAGTTCTCCCACAGAAGTGAAATTTCTGAGTCTTATGTCAGGCTCCCCAATCTGGGGGTCTGGTGTCTCTCAGAGAATCTGGCTTTGAAGGTCAGCAGGGTTTGATTGCAGGAATTCCACAGGACTGGGGGAAACAGAAACTCCATCTTTAGAGGGTACACATAGGGTCTTGTGCACACCTGACCCCAAGGAAAAAAGTGGTGGCCTCATAAGAGACAGGCCCAGAACTATCTGCTAGTACTGGAGTGTCTCCTGCGGAGGCATGGGTGGCTGTGGCTCACTGCAGGGACAAAGACACTGTTGGCATTATTTCCTGGGAGTACTCATTGGTGTGAGCCCTCTTGGAGTTTGCCATTTTCCCACCAAGACCTGGCCCCACCCAACCACCTGTAGGCTCCAGTGCTGGGATTCATCAGGCCAAATAACAAACAAGGTGGGAACACAGCTCCACCCATCAGCAGACAAGATGCTTAAAGTCTTCCTGAGACTGATAAACACAGCTCCTGACATGGCCCTGCCTACCAGAGTGACAAGCCCAAGCTTGACATACCAGTGGACAGGACTCAGTCTTTCCCACCAGGAAGACTACAAAAGCCTCTTAGACAGCTTCATCCACCAAGGGGCAGACAGCAGAAGCAAGAACTACAACCCTGCAGCCTGCAGAACGGAAACCACAATCACAGAAAGTTAAACAAAATGAGACAGCAAAAGAATATGTCCCAGATGAAGGAAAAATATAAAACCCCAGAAGAACAACTAAGTGAAGTGGAAATAGGCAACCCAAAAAAGAATTCAAAGTAATGATAGTAAAGATGATCTAAGATCTCAGAAAAAGAATGGAGGCTCAGATTGAGAAGATACAAGAAATGTATAACAAAGACCTAGAAGAACTAAAGAACAAACAAACAGAGATGAACAACACAAAAACTGAAATGAAAACTACACTAGAAGGAATCAATACCAGAATAATTGAGGCAGAAGAGGTACAGTCTCCCAAGACTGATACAAAATAGGAACAGGCCAATCACAAGTACTGAAACTGAAAATGTGATTTAAAAATTCCAGCAAACAAAAGTCCAGTAACAGCTGGCTTCACAGGTGAATTCTATCAAACATTTAAAGAAAAGTTAACACCTATCCTTCTGAAACTATTCCAAAAAAATTGCAGAGGAAGGAACACTTCTGAACTCATTCTATGAGGGCACCACCACCCTGATACCAAAACCATACAAAGATACCACAAAAAAGGAAAATTACAAGCCAATATCACAGATGGACATAGATGCAAACATCCTCAACAAAATACTAGCAAACTGAATCCAACACTACATTAAAACGATCATACACCACAATCAAGTGGGATTTATCCCAGGGATGCAAGTATCTTTCAATATCCACAAATCAATCAATGTGATACACCACATCAACAAATAGAAGAATAAAAACTATTTGATCATCTCAATGAATGCAGAATTTATTAAATTTCTGAAATTTAACAAATTCATTTAACATGCATAAAATTTTAAAATTTTCAAAATTTAACACACATTTGTGATAAAAACTCTCCAGAAAGTGGAGAAAAGTGGGCATAGAGGGAATATACCTCAACGTAATAAAGGGCATATATGACAAACATCATTCTAAGTGGTGAAAAGCTGAAAGCATTTCCTCTAAGATCTGGGACAAGACAAGGATACCAACTCACTCCACTTTTATTCAACATAGTTTTAGAAGCCCTAGCTACAGTAATCAGAGAAAGAGAAATAAAGGGAACCCAACTTGGAAAAGAAAATTAAAACCGTCACTGTTTTCAGATGACATGATACTATACATAGAAAACTCTAAAGATGATACCAGAAAACTATTAGAACTCATAAATGAATCTAGTAAAGTTGCAGAATACAAAATAAGTACCCAGAAATCTCTTGTATTTCTATACACTAACAATGAAAGATCAGAAAGAGAAATTAAGGAAACAATCCCATTTACCATTGCATCAAAAGAATAAAATACTTAGGAGTAAACCTACGTAAGGGGGCAAAAAAACTGTACTCTGAAAAGTATAAGATGCTGATGAGAGAAATCAAAGATGACACAGATATAAAGATACACAATGTTCTTGAATTGGAAGAATCAATATTGTTGAAATGGCCACACTCCCCAAGGCAATCTACAGATTCAATGCAATCCCTGTCAAATTACCAATGGCATTTTTCACAGAACTATAACAAAAACTTTGTAATTTGTATGGAGACACAGAAGACCCCAAATAGCAAAAGCAATGCTGAGAAAGAGAAAAAGAGCTGGAGGAATCAGGCTCCCTGACTTCAGACAATACTACAAAACTACAGTCATCAAAACAGTATGGTACTGGCACAAAAACAGAAATATAGATCAATGGAACAGGATAGAAAGCCCAGATATAAACCCTTGCATCTATGGTCTATTAATCTACAACAAAGGATGTAAGACTATACAATGGAGAAAAGGCAGTCTTTTCAATAAATGGTGTTGGGAAAACTGGACAGCGACATGTAAAAAAGTGAAATAAGAACAATTTTTTAACACCACACACAAAAGTATGCTCAAAATGGATTAAAGACCTAAATGTAGGACTGGATACTATAAAACTCTTAGATGAAAATATATGTAGAACATTCTTTGACATAAATTGCAGCAACATACTTTTCAATCCATCTCTTAGAGTAATGGAAATAAAAACAAAAAATAAACAAATGGGACTTAATTAAACTAAAAATCTTTTTCACATCAAAGGAAACCATAAACAAAACGAAAAGACAACCCAAAGAATGGGAGAAAATATTTGCAATGATGCTACTGGCAAGGGATTAATCTCCAAAATTTGCAAACACCTCATGCGGCTCAATAGCAAAACTACAAACAATCCAATCAAAAAATGAGCAAAAGACATAAATAGACATTTCTCCAAGGAAGACATACAGATGGCTAAGAGGCATATGAAAAGATACTCAAAATTGCTAATTATTAGAGAAATGCAAATCACCTCACACCAGTCAGAATGGCTACCATCAAAAATCTACAAAAAATAAATGCTGGAGAGGGTGTAGAGACAAGAGAACCTTACTACACTGTTGGTGGGAATGTAAATTGGTACAGTCACTATGAAGAACAGTATGGAGTTTCATTAGAAAACTAAAAATAGAGCTACCATATGATCCAGCAATCCCACTCCTGGGCATATATCTGGAGAAAAACATGGTTTGAAAGGATACATGCACCCCAATATTCATTGCAACACTTTTTACAATGGACAAGACACGGAAGCAACCTAAATGTTCATCAACAGAGGAATAGATAAAGACGATGTTATACATATATACAATGGAATATTACTCAGCCATTTAAAATAATGTAATAGTGCCATTTGCAGCAACATGGATGAACCTGGAGATTATGATACTAAATGAAGTATGTCAGACAGAGAATGATAAATATCATATGATATTGCTTATATGTGGAATCTAAAAACAAATGATACAAATAAACTTATTTACAAAACAGAAACAGACTAGCAGACTTAGAGAACGAACTTATTGTTATCAGTGGGTAAATGTGGTGCGGAGGGATAGATTGGGAGTTTGGATTGACATGTACACACTGCTATACTTAAAATAGATAACCAACAAGGACCTACTGTATAGCACAGGGGACTCTGCTCAATATTTTGTAATAATCTAAATGGGAAAAGTATTTGAAAAAGAATAGATACATGCATATGTATAACTGAATCACTTTGCTGTACACCTGAAACTAACACAACATTGTTAATCAACTATACTCCAATATAAAATAAAAATTAAAAAAAAAAGAATCTGCAGTTGTTCTTGCCCCCTATTCCCTCACTAGCCATAATTCACATGGTGAGTTATTTTTATTTATATCTCTCTAAGAAAGTCATATGCACACACCCCACACTGAAACACAGCACCTTCCATCCAACCCCATTGCCAAAGTCTTCCAAAAGGATCTACAAAAGTTTTACATCCTGGATTACTCCAAAACAGTGCTTAGAATGAATATAACTATCTGTAGCTTTATAATTATTGTCTCTGAGGCCTTTGTTTTATTGTGGTAAGAACATTTAACACAAAATCTACTCTCTTAACAAAGTTGTAAGTTCACAACACAGTATTGTTAACCACAGGCACATAGTTGTGCAGCAAATTTTTAGAAATTATTCATCTTGCAAAATTTAAACTATATACCTATTGAATTGAACAGGAACTCCTCATTCCCCACTACCCCCAAATCTTGGCAATCACCATTCTAATCTCTGATTCTATGAATTTGCTTATTTTAGAATTTTTATACTAGCAGAATCATGCAGTATCTGTCCTTCTGTGGCTGGTTTATTTCACTAAGCATAATGTCCTACAGGTTCACTCATGTTTTTGTATATGACAAGATTTTCTTCTTTTTAATGCTGAATAATATTCCATTGTTTGTATATATCATAATTTCTTTATCCATTTATCTGTTAACAGACAATAAGTTATTTCTCTATCTTGGTTATTGTGAATGATGCTGCAATGAACATAGGAGTGAAAATCTCTTCAAGATCCTCATTTCAATTATTTTGGATATATACCCGGAAGTGAGAATTCTATTTTCAATTGTTTGAATAATCTCAATGCTGTTTTTCCATAGCTATTGCACAATTTTACAATCCCGCCAACACTGTTCAAATTTCCCAATTTCCCCACACCCTTGTCAACACTTGCAATTTTCTTTTTCTTTTTTTTTGGATAATCATAATTCTGAGAGGTGTGAGAAGATATCTCATTACATTTTTTACTTGCATTACCCTGATAATTAGTGATGCTGTACATCTTTCTATTCACCTGTTGGCCTTTTGTATGTCTTGTTTGGAGAAATGTCTATTCCAATCCTTTCTATAGTATTCAATTGGGTAATTTGATTTTTGCTTTTTTTTTGGTTTGCTATTGAGTTGTAGGAGCTCTTTATATATTTTGGATATTAACTTCTTATCAGATGTATGGCTTGCAAATATTTTCTCCCATTCTCTATGTTGCTTTTTCACTCTACTGATTGTTTCTTTTACTGTGCAGAATATCTTTTTAGAGTTTTTAGTTTCATAACAAAATTGAGAGAAAGATGCAGTAATTTTCCATATAACCCTTGCCCCAACACATGCATAACCTCCCCCATTATCAACATAACTCATCAGAATGGTAATTTTGTTACCAAGGATAGACATACACTGACACATAATCACCCAAAGTCTATAGTTCATTATGGTTTATTCTTGATGTTGTACATTCTATGGGTCTTAACAAATGTATAACAATATATGGATTTGAACAAATGTATAATGACATATATGAAATTATTATAATCTCATACAGAGTATTTTTACTACCCTAAAAATCTTCTGTGTTTGTCTATTTATCTGCCCCACCCTTGAAAGCCCCTGATTTTTTAAATTGTATTTAAGTTTTGCCTTTTCCAGAATGTCATATGTTGGAATGATACAGTATGTAGCTTTCTCAGTTTGGCTTCATTCACTTAGTAATACACATTTAAGTTTCCTCCATGTCCTGTCATGTCTTCATAGCTCATTTCATTGTACTGCTGAATACTATTCCATTTTACATATGTACCACAACTTATTGATTCACTTACTGAAGGACTTGATTGCTTCCAAGTTTTAGCAATTATGAATAAAGCTGCTATAAACTTCTGTGTGCAGGTTTTTCTCTGGACATAAATTTTTTACTTCTTTTGGTAAATACCAAGGAATGCAATTGTTGGATTGTATGGTAAGAGTATGTTTAGTTTTGTAAGAAACTGCCAAACTGTCTTCCAAAATGGCTGTACAATTTTGCATTCCCACCAGCAATGAATAAGAGTTCCTGTTGCTCCATATCTGCAAGTATTTGATACAGTCAGTATTTTCGATTTTGGCCATTGTAGTAGCTATGTAGTTGTATCTTGTTACCTTAATTTCCTTTCCCCTGATGACATGTTATGTGGAGCATCTTTTCATATGTTTATCTACCATCTATGCATCTTCTTTGGTGAGGCACCCTAAAGTGTTTGGCTAAATTTTTAATCAGGTTGTTTGTTTTCTAACTATTGTTTTAAGAGTTCTTTTTATATTTTGGATGCATTTCTTGCAAATATTTTCTCCCAACCTGTGCTTGTATTCTAATTTTCTTGATATTGTCTTTCATAGAGCAGAAATTCTTAATTTTAATTAAGTTTAGTCTATTAATTTTTTCTTTCATTGATCAGGTCTTTGGTGTTGCATTTAAAAAGGCATCATTATACCCAAAGTCATCCAGGTTTTTTCTTATGTTATCTTCTAGGAATTTTACAGTTATGTATTTTTAATGTATGTCTATGATAAATTTTGAGTTATTTTTGTGAAGGGTGTAAGGTCTGTGTTGTAGAAGTTTTTCAGTGTGATACAGTTCAACTTACTTATTTTTTTCTTTTGTTGCTTGTGTTTTTTATGTCACATCCAAGAAACCCTTGTCAAAAATAATACCATGAAGTTTTCCTCTATGTTTTCTTCTAGGAGTGATAATTTCACATCTTACTGTTAAGTCATTAATCTATTTTGAGTTGATATTTGTATATGGTATATAATAAACCTTCAATGTTATTCTTTTGCAAATGGAAAATCTGAACAGACCTATGAGTAAAGAGGTTGAATCAGTAATCAAAAGTATCTCAACAAAGAACATCCCAGGACCTGATGGCTTCATTGGTGAATTCTATCAAATATTTAAAGAGGAATTAACACCAATCTTCCTCAAACTATTCCCCAAAATTAAAGAATAGGGAACACTTCCCAATTCATTCTCTAAAGCTAGCATTACTCTGAAACAAAAACCATACAAAGACACAAGAGAAAAAAAGAAAAGAAAAAACTACAGGAAAATATCCTTGATGAATGTACATGCAAAAATATTAGCAAAATACTAGTAAACCAAATGCAACAGCACATTAAGATCATACACCATGACCAAGTGGGATTTATCTGTGGAATTCAAGGATGGTTAAACATATAAAAATTAATTAATGTGATACAACACTTTAGCAGAATTAAGAATAAAAATCACATGATCGCCTTAGTGGAGGCAGAAAGTGTATTTTTAAAATTCAATATGTTTTCATTAAAAAACTCTCAACAAACTAGGAGTAGAAGTGCCTCAACATAATAAAAGCTATATATGAAAAGCCAACAAATAACATCATACTCAATGGTGAAAAGCTGAAAGATTTTCCTGGAAAATCACAAACAATACAAAGATGCCCACTCTCACCATTTCTATCCAATACAGAGTTTGAAGTCCTAGCCAGAATAATTAAGCAAGAAAAATAAATTAAATGCATCCAAATTAAAAAGGAAGAAGTAAAATTATTTCTGTCTGAAGATGACATGTTCTTATGTGTAGAAAATCCTAAAGGTTCCATTAAAAAACTGTTAGAACTAAGAAACAAATGTATTAAAGTTGTAAGATACAAAATCAATATAAATATAATAATGCAACATAGTTATAATTGCATATTATAAATTCAGGCATGTAAACTGGTATATCTTCATGAATCTATGATGTTATAACAAAGAATTGGTGTAAATAGGAGATGTAAAAATATTTTATACATATTTGTGATAAAATATTTTGTGGGCCTATTTTTATTCTTGATTTCTTTATTAAGTGTGAACTTTATGCATAAAAATCTGTGGAAATAATTAGCAAAAACACTGTTGGATTACTACAGTTGCAATGAACTACATTATGATTTGTATATACTAGAATTTACCTGGAAAGAGAGGAGGAAATAAATTTAGTATTTTAAAAGAAAAAACTGCAAAATGTCTTGAAAATAAAAAAAATATATACTATTATAATATTTCTACTGATTTGCTTTTATAAAGGGAATTAGAAGTCAAAAGATTTCATACTACCAAAGATAGTCTCTTTAAGCCTCTTATAGTTTTTGTCTTGTTTAAATGTAATGGGTGGTGGGTTAATGACCTTTCAAAATCCCTTCTAGGACTCTCCTTCAATAAACATCTCAAAAAGAAGAAAAGGGGGGATAAGACACTTTGATCTTTACTTATACATAAAATGTGTTTCTAAAAATGTATGAATAATTATATACAAAGTCATAAATTCTCAGTTATAATTTTACATCTGTGTTTTCCCACAGGAAATATTTGGCTCTAATGCATGATAAGTACCACACTTAAGAATTATAACATTTACTTTAAGTAGCTGTATATCTTTATTTGTGTGTAGTCTGTATTTTTTAAAATTTATGATGTTAAGGCATTTAGTTTAAAATATAAGCAATTCAGAACAAATGTATTCAGTCATTGAAAGCACACATTCAATCAATAATCCATTTTAAAATTGGAGAGCTCATTAATTCTTAGGTTTTGCTGGACATCATTGTTACAAGGATGAATAAGACTCAGTCACTGCCAAGAGAGTGATGTCAGCAAGTGGAGTATGAAGACCCGAACCCTCCTTCACTGCACAAACACATCAATTCAGCAGTAACTCAAGGATAAATTCCATTTGGGAAAAATCCAGAAACTAATTGAAAGGCTCCTGCACCCCTGGTGAACATGAAATCAGACCCACTGCAGCCAACAGGGAGGTTTAGGACCACATCTTTTTTTTTTTAATTAATTTATTTATTTTTGGCTGTGTTGGGTCTTCATTGCTGTACGTGGGCTTTCTCTAGTTGCGGCAAGTGGGGGTTACTCTTCATTGTGCTGCGTGGGCTTCTCATTGTGGTGGCTTCTCATTGTGGACACAGGCTCTAGGCACACAGGCTTCAGTAGTTGTGGCCTGTGGGCTCAGTAGTTGTGGCTTACGGGCTTAGTTGCTCTGTGGTATGTGGGATCTTCCTGGACCAGGGCTTGAAACTATGTCCCCTGCATTGGCAGGCAGATTCTTAAACACTGCACCACCAGGGAAGCCCTAGGACAACATCTTGACAGAATCCCTACCTATGAGACAGTGATGTATGATCAAGAAAAGAGTGAAGAAATCTTAACAGAATTAGAAGCCACAATCAAAAGTACCAATATATACATTATGGGAGTCCCAGAGGGAGAAAAGAGAAAGAATCAGAAAGCATACTCAAATAAACAGTGACTGAAAACTTCGCAAATCTGGGGAAGAAAATGGACATCCAGGTCCAAGAGGACCAAAGGAGACAAAATAAGATGAACTCATTGAAATTCACTCTGAGACATATTATAATCAAATTATTAACAGTCAAAGATTGGGGAAGAATTGTGAAAGTAGCAAAAGAAAATGACTCATCCCATTGAACAGAATCCCAATAAATTTATCCTGGAATTTTCAGCAGAAATTTCTCATGCCAGAAGGCACTGGGATAATATATTCAAAGTTATGAAAGGAAAACTATTTCAACCAAGAATGCTATACTTGAAAAAATCTCTCCTTCAAAAATGAAGGAGAGATAGATTTTTCCAGACAAACAAATGTTGGGAGAGTCCTTCACTACTAGACATGCCAAGAAATGCTAAAGTGAATTCTTCAAGTTGAAAGCAAAGTAGCTAAACAGCAAAATGATAGTATGAGGATGTATGAAATTTATTGGTAAAGATAAATATATAGACAAATGCATAATTCTGTATTACCATAATGGTGGTGAGTAAATCAATTCTAATTCTAGTATAAAAGTTAAAAGACAAATGCATTAAAAATAACTATAACTAAAAGTATGCTAAATGATACATAGTAAGAAGAGATGTAAATTATGAAAACAGTAAGTTAAGTGAGTGTTGGAGAAGTATTTAAGTTGACATCAGCCTAAAATAGATGGTGATAACTTTAAGATATTTTATATAAACCCTAGAGTAACCACAAAAAAGTACATATAAAAGTTATACGAAAGAAAAAGAGAAAAGACTCAAACCATATCAATACAAAAGAAAACCCATAAAGTAAGACAGTAAGGAAGGGGGGACCTTCAAGATGACAGAGGAGTAAGATGTGGAGTTCACCTTCCATCCCACAAATACATCAAAAAAACATCTACATGTGGAACAACACCTACAGAACACCTACTGAATGCTGGCAGAAGACCTCAGACTTCCCAAAAGGCAGAAAATCCCAACATACCTGGGTAGGGCAAAAGAAAAAAGAAAAAAACAGATACAAGAATAGGGACAGGACATGCACCTCTGGGAGGGAGCTGTGAAGGAGAAAAAGTTTCCACACACTAGGAAGACCCTTCACTGGTAGAGATGGGGGCTGGATGGGGGGGAAACTTTGGAGCCATGGAGGAGAGAGTGGCAGCAGAAGTGCAGAGAGCAAAGCGGAGAGATTCCCGAACAGAGGATTGGTGCCAACTAGCACTCACCAGGCTGAGAGGTTTGTCTGCTCACCCACCAGTGTGGGTGGGGCCTGGGAGCTGAGGATCAGGCTTTGGAGGTCAGATCCCAGGGAGAGGACTGGGGTAGGCTGCATGAACATAGCTTGAAGGGGGCTAGTGTTCCACAGCTAGCTGGGAGGGAGTCTGGGAAAATGTCTGGACTTGCCTAAGAGGCAAGACACCATTGTTTTGGGGTGTGTGAGCAGAGGGGATTCCTTCCCTGTCTGCCCACAGAAGGCAGAGCACCGCCTAAATGAGCTCCAGAGATGGGCACGAGCCATGGTTATCAGCGCGGACACCAGAGACAGGCATGAAACACTAACGTGGCTGCTGCAGCCACCAAGAAGCCTGTGTGCAAGCACAGGTCACTATCCACACCTCCCCTCCTGGGAGCCTGTGAACCCGCCAGTGCCAGGGTCCCGTGATGCAGGAACAAATTCCCCAGGAGAACACACAGGTGCCTCAGACTGTTGGAACGTCATGCCAGCCTCTGCCACCATAGGCTCACCCCACATTTCAATTATAACTACTGTACCCCTCCATCCCCATGGCCTGAATGAGCAAGGGACCCTTAATCAACTGCTGCTTTAATCTTTTCCTGTATGGGTAGGAAGAGATGCCTGAGGGTGACCTATATGAAGAGGTGGGGCCAAAACCAAAGCTGAAGATCAGGAGCTGTGTGAACAAAGAAGAGAAAGGGAAATCTCTCCCAGCAGCCACAGGAGCAGCAGATTAAATCCCCACAGTCAACTTGATGTACCCTGCATCTGTGGAATACCTGGATAGACAATGAATCATCCCAAAACTGAGGCAGTGGACTTTGGGAGGAAATGGAGACTTGGGGTTTGCTGTCTGCAACTGATATGTTTTTGATTTTTATGTTTATTTAGTATAGTTTTTAGTGCTTGTTATCATTGGTGGATTTGTTTATTGGTTTGGTTGCTCTCTTCTTTTTAATTATTATTTTTTATTTTTTAAATTTTAATAATTATTTTTCTTATTTTATTTTCTTTTTCTTTCTATTTTTTCTCTTTTTTCTTTTGAGCCGTGCAGCTGATGGAGTCTTGGTGTTCCAGCCTGGTGTCAGGCCTGAGCCTCTGAGGTGGGAGAGCCAAGTTCAGGATATTGGACCAACAGAGACCTCCAGACCCACATAACATCAGTCAGCGAAAATGCCCCCAGAGATCTCCGTCTCAATGTTGAGACCCAGCTCCACCCAACGGCCGGCAAATTCCAGCACTGGACGCCCCAGGCCAAACAATTAGCAAGAGAGGAAAAGAACCCCACCCATTAGCAGATATGCTACCTAAAATAATATTAAGTTCACAGACACCCCAAACACACAACCAGATGTGGCGATGCCCACCAGAAACACAATATCCAGCCCCACCTACCAAAACACAGGCACCAGTCCTATGTACAAGGAAGCCTACACAACCCACTGAACCAACCTCACCCACTGGGGGCAGACACCAAAAACGATAGGAACTACGAACCTGCAGCCTGCGAAAAGGAGAACCCAAACACAGTAAGTTAAACAAAATGAGAAGACAGAAAATTATTCAGCAGAAGAAGGAGCAAGGTAAAAAACCACCAGATCAAACAAATGAAGAGGAAATAAGCAGTCTACTTGAAAAAAAAAATCAGAGGAATGATAGTAAAGATGATCAAAATCTTGGAAACAAAATGGAGAAAACACAAGAAACGTTTAACAAGAACCTAGAAGAACTAAAGAGCAAACAAACAATGAAGAACAACATAATAAATGAAATTAAAAATTCTCCAGAAGGAATCAATAACTGAGGCAAAAGAATGGATAAGTTACCTGGAAGATAAGATAGGGGAAATAACTACCACAGAGCTGAATAAAGAAAAAAGAATGAAAAGAATTGAGGGCAGTCTCAGAGACCTATGGGACAACATTACACACACCAACATTTGAATTACAGGGGCTCCAGAAGAATAAGAGGAAAAGAAAGGATATGAGAATTATTTGCAGAGAGTATAGTTGAAAACGTCCTTAACATCAGAAGATAAATAGTTAGCCATGTCCAGGAAGTGCAGAGAGTCCCAAACAGGATAAATGCAAGGAGAAACACTCCAAGACACATATTAATCAAACCATCAAAAATTAAATACAAAGAAAATATATTAAAAACAGCAAGGGAAAAACAACAAATGACATACAAGGGAATCCCCATAAGTTTAAGAGCTGAAGTTTCAGCAGAAACTCTGCAAGCCAGAACGGAATGGCAGGACATATTAAAGGTAATGAAAGGGAAAAACCCACAACCAAGATTATTCTACCCAGCAAGTAACTCATTCAGATTCGATAGAGAAATTAAAATCTTTACAGACAAGCAAATCTAAGAGGATTCAGCACCATCAAACCAGCTCTACAACAAAAGCTAAAGGAACTCCTTTAGGAAGGAAACACAAGAAAAGGAAGTGATCTACAAAAACAAACCAAAAACAATTAAGAAAATAGTAATAGGGACATACATATCAATAATTACCTTAAATGTAAATGGATTAAATGTTCCAACCAAAAGACATAGACTGGCTGAATGGGTACAAAAACAAGACCCGTATATATGCAGTCCACAAGAGACCCACTTCAGACCTAGGGACACACACAGACTGAAAGTGAGGGGATGGAGAAAGATATTCCATGCTAATGGAAATCAAAAGAAAGCTGGAGTCACAAATCTCATATCAGATAAAATAGACTTTACAATAAAGACTATTACAAGAGACAAGGACACTACATAATGATCAGGGGATCAATCCAAGAAGTAGATATAACAATTGTAAATATTTATCCGCCCAACATAGGAGCACCTCAATACATAAGGCACATGCTAACAGCCATAAAAAGGGAAGCTGATAGTAACACAATAAGAGTAGTGGACTTTAACATCCCACTTTCACCAATGGACAGATCATCCAAAATGAAAATAAATAAGGAAACACAAGCTTTAAATGACACATTCAATAAGATGCACTTAATTGATATTTATAGGACATTCCATCCAAAAACAACAGAATATACTTTCTTCTCATGTGCATGCAGAACATTTTCCAGGATAGAACATATCTTCGGTTACAATCAAGCCTTGGTAAATTTAAGAAAATTGAAATTGTATCAGGTATCTATTCTGACCACAACACTATGAGACTAGATGTCAATTACAGGAAAAAAATGTAAAAAATACAAGCACATGGAAGCTAAACAATACGCTATTAATAAGCAAGAGATAACTGAAGAAATCAGAGAGGAAATAAAAAAATACCTAGAAACAAATGACAATGAAAACATGATGACCCAAAACCTATGAGATGCAGCAAAAGCAGTTCTAAGAGGGAAGTTTATTGCAATACAATCCTAACTCACTCTACAAGAAACACCACAAATAAACAACCTAACCTTACACCTAAAGCAATTAGAGAAAGAAGAACAAAAAACTCCCAAAGTTAGCAGAAGGATAGAAATTATAAAGATCAGATCAGAAATAAATGAAAAAGCAATGAAGGAAACAATAGCAAAGATCAATGAAACTAAAAGCTGGTTCTCTGAGAAGATAAACATAATTGAAAAATCATTAGTGAGACACATCAGGATAAAAATGGAGAACACTCAAATCAAAAGAATTAGAAATGAAAAGGGAGAAGTAACAACTGACACTGCAGAAATACAAAGGATCATTAGAGATTACTACAAGCAACTATATCCCAATAAAATGGACAAACTGGAAGAAATGGACAAATTCTTAGAAAAGCACAAACTTCCTAGACTGAACCAGGAAGAAATAGAAAATATTAAAGAATATACAATGGAGAAAAGAGAGTCTCTTCAATAAGAGGTGCTGGGAAACCTGGACAGCTACATGTAAAAGAATGAAATTAGAACACTCCCTAACACTATACAAAAAAATAAACTCAAAATGGATTAAAGACCTAAGTATAAGGTCAGATACTATAAAATTCTTAGAGGAAAATGTAGGCAGAACATTCTTTGACATAAATCAAAGCAAGATCTTTTTTCATTCTATCACTTAGAGTAATGAAAATAAAAACAAAATTAAACAAATGGGACTTAATTAAACTTAAAAGCTTTTGCACAGCAAAGGAAACTATAAACAAAATGAAAAGGTCACCTTCAGAATGGGAGAAAAATATTTGCAAATGAAGCAACTGACAAGGGATTAATCTCCAAAATATACAAACAGCTCATGCAGCTCAATATCAGAAAACAAAAAAATACAAACAACCCAATCAAAAAATGGGCAGAAGACCTAAATAGACATTTCTCCAAAGAAGACATGCAGATGGCCAACAAACACTTGAAAAGATGCTCAACATCACTAATTATTAGAGAAATGCAAATCAAAACTACAATGAGGTATCACTTCACACTGGTCACAATGGTCATCATTAAAAAATCTACAAACAATAAATGCTGGAGATGGTGTGGAAAAAAAGTGTACCGTATTGCACTCTTGGTGGGAATGTAAATTGGTATGGCCACTATGGAGAATAGTATGGCGGTTCCTTAAAAAACTAAAAATAGAGCTACCATATGACCCAGCAATACTACTCCTAGGTGTATATCTGGAGAAAACCATAATTCGAAAGGCTACATGCACTCCGATGTTCATTGCAGCACTATTTACAATAGCCAGGACATGGAAACAACCTAAATGTCCATCAACAGAGGAATAACTAAAGAATATGTGGTACATATACACAATGGAATATTACTCAGCCATAAAAAGGAATGAAATAGTACCATTTGCAGAGACATGGATGGACATAGAGATTTTCATACAGAATGAAGTAAGTCAGAAAGAGAAAAACAATATTGTATAATAGCTCAGATGGTACAGATGAACTTATCTGCAAAGCAGAAATAGAGTCACAGATGTAGAAAACAAATTTATGGTTACCAAGGGGGGAAGAGGGGAGGTGGAACGAACTGGGAGATTGGGATTGACATATATACACTATTATGTATAAAATAGATAACTAATGAGAACCTACTGTATAGCACAGGGAACTCTACTCAGTGATCTGTGGTGACCTAAATGGGAAGGAAATCTAAAAACGAGTGGATATATATATACACATAGCTGATTCAATTTGCTGTACAGCAGAAACTAACACAATATTGTAAAGCAACTATATTCCAATAAAATTAACAAAAAAATAAAAAAATAAAACCTGGAAAACTGGCAGCCCACAAGACCAGCTCACTCTTAAGTGGAACGGACCCCATTTGGTGATGCTAACCACTCATCTTCCCAGAAGTTGCAAGAGGTCACTCTGTGGGGACATCACACTCCAGTGAAGGAGAACCCCAAGCCCCAACCCCCAAAGAGACAACCTGGGGCAATGGACTGCCTTGACTACTTGTGTGAACCTCTCTTTGACCTGAAGCTTCTCTTCTGAAAAACAACAGATGTGTGTCCCAAAAGAGCAGACCACTAATTGCAAGAATTGCTGTGCTCAGAGGGGAGCTAGTGACCTTGACTGGGGGAACTTTATACAACACTGTCACCATAAAAAAGTTAACAGCCACTGTGGTGACGGTGGCCAAGGAGACCAGCCTGCCTAGAGGGGGTCTGTGCAGTGCCAATAAATCGAGCTGTTTTTATGTGGATGCAAGTGGCCTAATTGAAGAAAGTGCAGACAGACCACTGGGAAATGCCACTGGGCAGCAGAAACCAGGTAACCCAATCTGGCTGAACAGTTTGGAGCCGGTGTAAAGCCGGCCCACCCCAGCACCTCTGGGTTTGGCCTTTTCCTGGGCCCCTTAATGACCTTTAGATTCTATAAAACTCCAAATGGCAGTTGCTCAGGGATAGAACAGGGCTGAGGCCTTGGGGCAAACAGATGTGTCTAAAGGTGGCTGGGAGAAGTCCTGCTCCTCCCCCCAGGTCATGAAGACCCCACACTCAGCAGGAAGCAGTTACAGGAGGTGGACCTGCACCTCTCAGCACCCCTCAAGAAAGAGGAGAAGGAGAGACAGAGGAGAGATGTGTCCATTAACAAAGTCCATTAACAATTCCCAGGGAGTGAAACATAGAATCTGGGTCATAAAGCCTAATCTTATGTTCTTTTCTGTACAGGGTGCCTCATGCAGAGACCTTGCACCCAGCCCTTCAGACCAGAGTTCCTAGTGCAAAATGGCTAGGCCGACACCTCAGCTTGGTGGACCGTGTGCAGAAGTGCTGCACCCAGCACTTGGATCTGGAACCATGAGCAGCACATCTGTGCCCAGTGGGGAAGAACTCCGCCCCCCTCCCCACTTACAAGAACCCTTTAAAGCAGCCCTATTGATGGCGTTTCTGGAAGAGTGTGTTCTTTAGAAAACAAGCTCACACCTGTCCATTATTTGATCAAAGAATAAAGCTTTCCTTTACTTCTGAACTGAACTTGGTCTCATTCTGTTGGCATGAGGACACTGAGAAGAAGCACCCTTGGTGGGGACCAACTCAGGATGGTCAGTAACAGAACAGGAAGAAATCAAACCCTCTTCTGCCCAGTAATGGTGTGTGATATCTCCTAGAGACCTAGATATGGGAGAAACACTGGTCTAGTTAAAACAATTATTTGTTCCTTAAAATGAATGTAGTCTGCATAGTTCCCTTGAAAAGTGACATCTACCCTTAGAAACTTGTGCCTCACCTCCTGATAGAAGCCAGGTGAGCTTAATAGACCTTCTTGCTCTACCAGATCAAAGACTTGAATAAACAGACACTCACGAACCTCTCAGAGCTGGGATTATTGAAGGAAATCCATTGTCCAGGAGAACCAGTCTCACACTAAACCCAGGAGCCAACAGCATCAAAACATTTTCTCCTTCAGACAGCCCTACCCTGCTGCCTTGTGCCTCAAAGAATGCCCCTGTTACTCTATACTGAATGATTTAGGCTTGAAACTTGCATGAATGGCCAAGGGAATGGAGCCTGATTCAGGTGATGAGGGCTTCATGGGAATTAGTTTTTCCTAATGAGGATAGGTTTCCTGAGGAGATGGGTAGAGATTCACATGAAGAAAATTGCAAGGGCCCTCAATAAAAATCCAAGGGCAACAGGGGAAAAAATGGACTAAGTACTTGAATAGGCATTTTTTCAAAGAAGATATGCAGATGGTGAACAGACATATAAAAAAATCACTAATCACTAGAAAAATGTAAATAAAAACTACAATGAGATATCACCTCACGCCTGACAGAATGTCTATTATCAAAAAACAAAAGACATCGTGTTGATGATGTAGAGAAATTGAACTCTTGTACACTGTTGGTAGGATTATAAAATGGTACAGCCACTAAGGAAAACAGCATGGAGTTTCCTCAAAAAACTAAAAATATTAGTACTATATGATCCAGCAATCTCACTTTTGGGTATATATCCAAAATAATTGAAATCAGAATCTCAAACAGATATCAACACTCCCATGTTCTTTGTAATACTATTCAAAATAGCCAAGATGTGGAAACAATCTAAATGCCCATTGATGATGAATGAATAAAGAAAATGTGTATTTTGCATTTCAGTTTTGTATTCTTCATCTCTAGTTGTTCCTTATATTTTCTAACTCTTTGTTTAAAATGTCTAACTTCTTGCTCTGTGTATCCATTCTTCTCCTGAGTTCTTTGGTCATCTTTACAATCACTACCCTGAACTCTTTCTCAAGTAGGCTGCCTATCTCCACTTCACTTAGTTCTTCTTCTGGGCTTTTATCGTTTCTTCATCTGGAAAATATTCCTCTGTTGCCTTATGTTGCCTAAGTTGCTGTTTTTATTTTTATGTATATGGTAGGTTGGTAATGTATCCTGACCTTAGAGAAGTGGCCTTTCACAGGGGACATCCTATGAGTCCCAGCAATGCACTTCCCTCTTGTCACCTGAGCTATATGCTTTAAGAGTTCCCCCTATGAGGACTGCATGGGTCCTTCTATTGTGACAGGCTCTGTGGGCAATCTGACAGACTTGGTTGGCCCCTAGTCTGGTTAGTTTCCAGGCACTGGCTTGTGCGGAGGCTACTAGCCACTGGTTGGTGGGACCGGGTCACCAGGCAGCTGACTGCAGAACTCCGGGGGACCCCAGGGCTAGTGCTGGCTAACTGGTGAGCAGAGTCAGGAGCCAGGAGGTTCCACCCACTAGAAGGCAAAGCCAACTCCTGGGGTTAATGCCAACCTATTTGTGAAGAGAGCCAGGTTCTTGAGTCTGGTTGCAGGGCCCAGGGGGTCCCAGAGATGGTGTCATATTGCTGGTGGATGGGGCCAGTCCCTGACAGTTGGGTATGGGTCCAGGGTATCCCAAAGTTTGTGTTGGCTAGCAATTGGGTGGGGCTGGCACCCTGCTGGTCCCAGGGCAGGGTCCGGCCTGCTGGTAAGCAGGCTGGGTCTGTGGGTTGCAGGATTATGGTTTTCTTGACTCCAGAGTCTGTCCTCTGGTGTGTGAGACTGGTCCCAAGGCTAGAGCAGGCTCCCTGGAGGGCAAGACCAGGGCCCAGGCCATTGTGGAGCTGGTGCCTGCCTACAGGTGGGTGGAGCTGGGTCTGGGGCCCTCTGGTGAGCAAGGCCATGTCCAGAGATGGCTGTGGACTCTGGGGATTTTAAGACAGCCTTTCTGCTGTCAGGTGGGGTCGTGTCCCTGCCCAGTTTGTTGTTTGGCCTGAAGCATCCCAGCACAGATCTCTACAGACAGTTGGGCCAGGGTAGGGCTAGGTCCTGGGGCTGATAACCTAGAGGGAGGATTCGACAATTGTGCTCACCAGCACTAGTTTCCATGTTATAGACAGGGTTCCCCAAAATGTCTGCTGCTAGTGTCTATGTCTCCAGGGTGAGCTGAAGTTGCCTCTTGCCTCTACGGAGACTCACCAAGATCAGCAAGTAGGTTTGACCGAGGCTCATATCCAATTATTTCTTCTGCCCTGGGCCCCAAAGCATGTGAGATTTTTTGTGAGCCCTTTAAGAGTGAAGTCTCTATTTCCCCCAGCCCTGTGGGACTCCCAAGAGTAAGCCCCACTGGCTTTCAAAGCCAAATGTTCTGGGGGCTCATTTTCCTGGTGTAGGATCCCCAGGATAGTGAGCCTGATGTGGGGCTCGACCCTCTCATTCCTTTGGAAGAACCTCTGCAATTGTAATGATTCTTCAATTTCTGGGTCACCCACCTGGGTATGGACTTGAGTATATTGGGAGTCCACCCCTCCTACCCATCTCACTGTGGTTCCTTCCTTGTCTTTAGTTGTATGTCTTTTTTGATAGGTTCCAGCCTTTTTCATCAATCGTTGTTCTGC
Organism: Balaenoptera musculus; assembly: GCF_009873245.2. Classification (NCBI taxonomy): domain Eukaryota; kingdom Metazoa; phylum Chordata; class Mammalia; order Artiodactyla; family Balaenopteridae; genus Balaenoptera; species Balaenoptera musculus. The sequence goes on along the minus strand of NC_045806.1, from coordinate 75,284,312 downwards.
AAATAGTTGTGATTTTGGTGTGCCTGTGAAAGGTGAGTGCAGGGTCTTTATATTCTCCTATCCTAGCCAATCTCCAGATAATGTACTTTTAAAAAGAAGTACAAGAATATATTTTTGTTTTACCTTTTTTTAAATGTAAAACTAATTCATTTTATCATCTAATACATATTTATCAAATTGTTCTAATAAAATACAAGCAATTAAGAAAAATAAATTCTTATAATTAATCTCATTACATAAATGACATTCAGAGACTCCTTAGACAAGATTTGCTAAGGGCTCATTGACTTTCTGAGAAAATCTTTGAGGTCCACAATATGAGCTGTGTGATTCCCTACCAACTTTCAAATATTGCTGCGACTTTAACACAGATATTTTTAGGTGAGATATTCAGACATGTAAAGCCAGCGAGTGCTTCAATAGCTTCATTGTGTAAAAGCAAACCTATTTTAAAACCACAGGCTTAGAGTGAGATTTAAAAAACACAAGACATGACCGTGTTGTTTTTTAGGAAGCATGCTGATTTGATAGGAGAACTGAGCCCTGGCTCTGCAGTTCTATGCTTCCAGTTTTATTTTAAATGTCTTTAAATTTTGCAATTAATCTGAATTTTTTTAAAATTTCATGTAAGCATTACTGGCTAAATTGGGAAGCCATTTTGTGATAATGGAATCAGCATTGGACAGGGTACAAGGAATTGTATATTTTCATCCCGTTTAGGCCACTCTGAGGCTGTGGGGACTACCATTTCAGTTATTTGAATCTTAGAATTTACTTCTTATAAGTGGCTTTGATTAGTTCTTCACTTCCCAAACAGTGTTTCACAAAATACCAGTTCTAAAGATCCAGTGACAATAAAAGTTTCCATATGCACATACATCTGGGAAGTGCTACATAGTGTATTTCATCTTGGAGAGTCAGAAACCCTCTAGTTCTCTTAAAGGCTCTGAGAAGACCCACAGGATAATTTTTTTTTTAAGAAAGCAAACTAAACTGTTTAAAATTTTCTGATTCTGAATTTTCTAAATTTCACAAAAGAATGTCTTTTTCAACACATGACCCACTTTAATCCAATAGAAGTGGTTTAATGAACACACTTTAGAAAACTTTAGTGTAGATGATCTTCATTATTTTAACGTTTCTTATAAAGATAGATAATTACATTTTTTAAAATAGTGGCACATAATGTTACAGAGCAGACTGAATAAATATGACATACATACACTTATTTTCATAAATACTTTACAGATTGATATATTCTTAATATATGTGATTATCTAATTATCACCATAATCTATTAATTATTGCACATGGTGGACTTTTTCTTATTGAATATTGTTGAAAATGTCTTTACTTCATGTAGAGGTGAAGGCAACTACTGCAAAGTTAACAAATACCCATGATTGTTTGTGACTAACAAGCTGAAGTATTGTCATGAGATTTTAGAGAGAAAATGTCTTTTACTTGGTAATTTTATCTTGTGTTGAATTTTAGCTCCAGGCATTTTTTAAATTTAATTGGCAGAGAAAGAAATGTTTATGTGTTTATGATGAACTCTGTTCTTATAAAATTTGGTTTTCAGAGTCTTGGCAATGGTCGCTCCATGGGGCTTTGCTGACTCTGGGTCTGCAAATATCAGTCACAGTTATATATTCCATAGTATCTTTGCACTACCATGAAAAACTCAGTTGTTTGCTCCAAGTACATTTTGTCCAATCCAACTTTGATATATGTTATATTGTGTATGTTCTCAGAAATCTGTGAAAGGAAAACTACTGTGATTCAGAGTTTAAAGTATTAAAAGAGGTAAATTTGTTTTTTTTTTGCTAAACCACAAAATAAATTCATTATCTCCTAAACCAGTCAAGTTCGCCCAGCAGTAACTAGTTGTCCAGAGTATATTAAACACTTTAGGAATTGTTATTAACTCTTGTGGGCCAAAAGGGTGTCATTTTCTGTACTGAAGCAGTAATAAATTATGAGTTAATTCATTTTTCAAGAGTGTTTTATTTTCTTCCAATTTATAGCATAGACACTGGAAGTATTTGGTTCGATATTTTATAAAGTTCACCCTTTTACTCTATTTGTAATTTGGGGTTCTGCAGGCACTAAGAGGCAGTGACATTCAAGCAGAAAATCTTTAAGGGTAAAGAAACTTTCTTAGCTGATTGACCTTTCTATCATTTGATCAGCATTTGGACATTTTAGATTGTGAAGGTCAAAAATAAATCTTTTTATATTTATCCTTAGTCTAACTACATGTGCAAGGCCAATAATATGTGATAAATGTACTCAGGTAATTGTTTCCTCTACCAACATAAAGTGTTTCTAAATATAATAAATTATCTTTTCCTTTCATTTTTAGAATAAACACAGTTAATGCATCCAAATAAATGAACTTTTATTGTTTATTTATGTTATTAGCATTTAATAATAATGAATAATTTATTGTGATAAATGAACAATTTATTGTGATAAAAGGGTCTTTTTTTATACAGTCTTACTTGATTTGCTGTAACAACATATCTTGGTTGGATATTTTAAATGTAATTATTTGAAAATGTTGTTAATATAATCTTTGAATGTATTTTTGTGTTGGTACAGTAGCTTTATATATCTCTCTCCTTACATATATTCACATACATATGTATTTATATTTACCTAGTCTAGGTGATTTTTTAATCTATGGAATATATATATGACCTTTGAAGAGGTCAAGTTTAACATACTGAAAACATATAAAAGGTCTACTTTTTTTTCACTCAGCATCTATTCAGCATCATCTTATCCATGACATGTTATTTCCATAGCACAACTCTGATTTTGCCACTCCTGTCTTCAAAAATTTTCAAAACTCAAATTTGTTGAAATATATTAGGTTAACCTAACAGTCAAAAATCTCCATCATCTAATCTCAACATATATTTCTAAGTAACTTTCTACAACAATCCTCTCGATATAATCTTATACTCTATCCAAATTAAAGTACTGGATGACTCACTGTTCTCCAAAAATATCCTGGATCCCATGACTCCCCTGAGAGTTTATTTATGATATCTCTTCTGCTTGGAATTTCTAATTCATAATTCATATTTGAATTATTTTTTGTCAAAATACTACCCATTCTTCAAATCTATCTAACACTCCCTCATTCATGAAGATCTTTTTAATTTCTCAGTTGAAAGTAATCTGTCACTCATGATGTGAGGGACATTTTAAACAATTTGGCCCTAGATAAATCTGCCAGTGGACTGTAGCCACATGAGTGAGGCCAATTCCAAAACAACCACCAAGTCAACATACAAAACTTTGAGAAAGAATAAATATTGTTGTATTAAGGTACTAGGTTTTGGGGGTGGCTAATTATTGAGCAATAGATAACTGATATTAATTGCTACCTAAGATTCCATGTAAGTTTTAGTCAGTAAAATAAACTTGTCTTACAAGAATGTCTATGAAAATTGACCAGAATGCCTTCATGACCTGCCTATGAAACTAGAGCATATGCACATAACTTTGCATTAAGAAAGGCCATCAAAACATATTATGTGTTAGCACATTTTTATGGGCATGGTAAATTTGGTCTTGCTATACATTTTAATTTTCTTGCAGTGTACTGAGGCTGGAAATCTAAGGACTATATTTCCAGACCCCTTAAAGCTAAAGTAAATTATATACTGATGATTGTATGCTGTCTGAAATTTAGAAAAGGAAAATAAGTCAGGGATATTTATGTTGTGCTTTGGTTATTGCTGCTGGCTGGCAATCAAAATTTTGATTCTTTGTGTGTGTGTGTGTGTATGTGTGTGTGTGTTCTGCAGTCCAGTTTCTAGTCACTAGCTCATGGATATGAGAGGCAGTTATAGTGGGTAATGACTGCTGTTTAATTCCTGGATTAGTGCTAAATTGGTGTTATCTTCAGTCAACATTTCTATAAGTAGCTTTTTAACTCCTCACCTTCATAATTGTGTTGGAGGTAGCAGCTCCTTTGATGGACAGTTACTGCTTTTGTTCTCAGTGTCATTTTTATAAAATCAACTTTTTAAAACCCAGAAAATTTTTACAATAATCTAATTCCTGTATTTAAATCCTTACTTCTTAACATAACTAGAATGGTTCCCATTTTCTAGAACTGAAATCTTACTAATATAACACCATAAGAAAATATGATAAAGATGTGTACTATAATTGACCATGTAGATATGACACAATTAAGAATTAACAGATAAATTTAACATTGTCTTAGATAATGATGCATTTATCACCCTATTTTAACTATAGATTGAGAAAGAGATATTCAGAAAAGGTCTGACTTTTTCAATTAGAATCAGCAATTTAATAAACAACACAGAACACATAGCCCAGGATTGCAATATGATTTGAATTGCTACTATTAACCTGGAACGAATACTCTTCAGGCCTAATTATAAATTGTAAGGCATACAAAAGTTGTGTGGGGTACAATTAACTCTATCATTTGGCAATTCGAAAAATGTTTCTGTTTGATATGTAGTCACATTTTTATTGTGATTGGTCAAATGGGATTTTAGAGCTAATGCTTTGTTAAGGAAGCTTGAGATTTTTTTAATCATCTTTATTTATCTTAGCATCAACTTGAAGTAACCAGTTGGGTTTACTAGAATTTTACAGTTCCATTAAAACATTTGGGAACATATACTAAATGACACATCTTTATAAGCTGGAATTATTATGTGCCACATCACTGTTCTAACGCTTAACATTGTTTATTGCATTTAACCCTCACAACAGCTTTAAATGACAGAATTATTACTATTCTGTTTGCATATGAAGAAACTGAGGTTTAAGGAGTTAATTACCCAAAGGCATACAGTTAAATAACTATTGGATGTAGGATTCAAACCTAATACTTCTCTAGCAAAATTCATATATCAATAGACTACCATTATGTTAAACAAAAAATATACCCAAAATATAAAGGGGCAGATGTTTTATAGAGGCTTTGTAATATAGAGTAATTGGAGCAAAAATATACAATTTTTTTTTGAAATTCAGTTTATTTATTAGCTCTTTGGCCTTGAGCACGCTGTCTACTTTTCTCTGAGACTCAATTTTTTCATCAATAACATAGAAATAATACTATATATTGTAGAATTGTGTGAGTATCTGCATATGGAAAAACCTCCAAAATATTTCTTTCTCCTTTCTTGCCCTTTTCTTAAGGTACTTTGAAAATTATGGTAAAATACATATAATGTAAAATTTACCACCTTAACCAGTTTTAAGTGTACAGTTTAGTGGTATTAAGCACATTCACATTGGTAAGCAATCATAACTGCCACGTATCTCCAGAATTCTTTTCATCTTGCAAATTCAAAACTGTGACCATAAATACTATACCCTATTCCTGTCTCTCCTCAGCCCCTGACAACAACCATTCTAATTTCTGTCTCTATAAATTTGACTAATCTAGGTACCTCATATATCGATACTTGGATTTTGGGGACTAACTTATTTCAGTTAGCATAATGTCCTCAATGTTCATCCATGTTGTTACATGTGTCATAATTTTCTTCCTTTTCAAGTCTGAAAAATATTGTATTGCATGTTTTACCATACTTTATTTATTTATCTGTTGAACTTTTGGATTGCTTCCACCTTTTGGCTACTGTGAATGATGGTGCTGTGAACATGGTTGTATGAGTATGTCTTTGAGAATCTGCTTTCAATTATTCTGAGTACATACCCAGAAGTGGAACTGCTGGATCATATAGTAATTCTACTTTTAATTATTTGAGGAACCACCATGCTGTTTTCCATAGCTGAGCAACCATTTTACATCCTCACCAACAGGGAACAAGGTTCCAATTTCTCTACACATCACCAACACTTGTTATTGTCTGGGTTATTTTAATAGTATTTTTTTTTAATGTGGACCATTTTTAAAGTCTTTATTGAATTTGTTACAATATTGCTTCTGTTTTATGTTTTTTTTTTTTTTGACCACGAGGCATGTGGGATCTTAGCTCCCCAACCAGAGATCAAACCCACACCCCCTGCATAAGGTGAAGTCTTAATGACTGGACCACCAGGGAAGTCCCAATAGTAGCAATTTTAATGGTCGTGAGGTTATATGTCATTGTGGCTTTGAATTACATTTGCCTGATGATTAGTGATTTGGGACATCTTTTCATGTAGTTACTTGTCATTTGTGTATATCTTTGGAGAAATGTCTATTCAAAGTCCTTTGCCCATTTTTAAAGTGGATTGACTTTTTTGTTCTTGGGCTGTAGAAATTCTTTATGTATTCTGGATACTAAGCCCTTATCAGATATATGATTTGCAAATATTTTCTCCCACTCTGGGTGCTAATTTTTAATTTTGTTGATTTTATCATTTGATGCACAGAAGTTACTAATTTTGATGTATTTCAATTTATTCTTGTTTGTTTTCTGGGCTTTGGTGTCATATCCAAGAAAGCATTGCCAAATTCAATGTCCTGAAGTTTTCTCCCTATGTTTTCTCATAAGAGATTTATAGTTTTAGCTCTTATATTTAGGTATTTTATCCATTTTGACTTAATTTTTGTATATGGTGTAAGTTAAGGGTCTAACTTTATTCTTTTGCATATGGATATCCAAATTTTCCAGCACCTTTTGATGAAAATATTGTCCTTTCCCTATTGAATGACCTTGGCACCTTTGTTAAATATCATTTGATCATATAGGTGAAAGTTTATTTCTGGGCTCTGTATTCTATTACTTTGCTCTGTATGTCTGTCTTTATGCAAGTACCACATTGTTTTGACTACAGTATCTTTGTAATAAGTTTTGAAATCAGGAAATGTGAGACCCTCAACTTTTTCTTATTTTCAAGATTTTTAGCAATTTGGGGTCCCTTGAGATTCCATGTTTAAGGTGGATTTTTCTATTCCTGCAAAACCACCATGGATATTTTGATAAGGGTTGCAGTGAATCGGTAGATTGCTTTGGATAGTATTGACATGTTAACAATATGAATTCTTCCAATTCATCAAAATGGGATGTCTACATTTGTTTGTGTCTTCTTCAATTTCTTTCACCAATGTTGTATAATTTTTAGTGTGCAAATCTTTCACCTTCTTAGTTAAGCTTATTCCTAAGTATTTGTTATTTTGATTTTGTTTTAAATAGAATTGTTTTATTAATTTATTTATGGATTATTCATTGTTAGTATATAGAAAACCTACCGATTTTTATGTATTGATTTTGCATAATGCAATTTTGTTAAATTCATTTATTAGTTCTAACAGTTTTGTTATGGAATCTTTAGTGTTTTCTATTTATAAAATGTAGAAATATGTAGAGTTTTCTACATATTAGATGGCTTCTGCAAACAGAGATAATTTTACTTTTCCCTTTCCAAATTAGATGTTTTTATTTCTCTTTTTTACCTAATTGTTCTGGCTAGGACTTCTAGCACTATATTGAATAGAAGTGGTGAAAGTGGGTGTTCTTATCTTGCTCCTAATCTTAGAGGAAAAGCTTCAGTCTTTCCACATTGCATATGTTGTAAGCTGCCAGCTTTCTGTATACGGCCTACACTATGTTGAGGTAGTTTCATAATATTACTAATTTGTTGGGTGTTTTGTCATGAAATGGTGTTGTATTTTGTCAAATGCTTTTCTGCATCAATTGAGATAACTGTGTTTTTTTTTCCCATTCATTCTGTTGATGTGGTGTATTACACTGATTAATTTTCATATATTGAATTATGCATGCATTCCAGGAATAAATCCTACTGGATCATGGTGTATAGTCCTTTTAATGTGCTAATAAATTCTATTTGTTAGTAATTTGTTGAGGATTTTTTCACCAATATTCATTTTGGATATTAGCCTATAGATTTCTGTTCTTATAGTTTCCTGTCTGGCTTGCTATCAGGGTAATGATAGCTTTATTGAATGACTTTGGAATTATTATCTTTTCTTCAAGTTATAGGAATAGTTTGAGGAGGATTGCGGTTAATTCATTAAATGATTGGTAGAATTCACTGGCAGAGCCATCTGGCCCTGAGCTCTCTTTGTTGGGATGTTTTTGATCACTGATTCAATCTTCTTACTAGCTATTGATCTGTTCAGATTTTCTATTTCTCCATGATCCAGTCTTGGCAGGTTGTGCAATTTTTAGGAATTTACCCATTTCATTTACAATAACCAATTTGTTGGTGTTCAGTTGTTCATAGTACTTTCTTGTAATATTTTTTTGTTTCTGTGAAATGAATTGTAATGTCATTTCTTTCATTTCTGATTTTAGTAATTTGAGTCTCCTCTCATCTGTTCTAAATCAATCTAGATAATGGTTTATCAATTTTGTTAATCTTTTTGAAGAACACACTCTCTAGATAGCAAGATTTTTTCTATTGTTTTACTATTCTCTATTTTGTTTATCTATGCTACAATCTTTATTATTTATTTCTTTGTGCTATCTTAGGGTTTAGTTTGATCTTCTTTTGCTACCTAATCTGTAAATTTAGGCTGTTGATTTGACTTATATTTCATTTTTTTATTGAAGCATAGTTGATTTACAATACTATATTAGCTTTGAGTGTACAACATAGTAATCCTACATTTGTATAAATTGTACTCCATTTAAAGTTACTATAAAATATTGGCTATATTCCCTGTGCTGTACAAAGTATCCTTGTAGCTTATTTATGTTATACATAGAAGTTTGTACCTCTTACTCTCCTACCCCTATTTTGTCCCTTTCCCCTTCCTTCTCCACACTGGTAACCACTAGTTTGTTCTTTATATTTGTATGTCTGTTTTTGTTTGGTTATACTCATTCCTTTGTTTCATTTATTAGATTCCACATATAAGTGACAACATACAGTATTTGCTCTGTCTGACTTATTTCGCAGAGCAAATAACCCCCAGATCCATCCATGTTGTTGCAAATGGAAAAATTTTATTATTTTTTTATGGCTGAGTAATGTTCCATTGTATATACACATCTTCTTTATCCATTCATCTGTTGATGGACATTTTGGATGCTTCCATATCTTGGCAATTGTAAACAATGCCAGTAGGAACATTGGGGTACATGTATCTTTTTGAGTTAGTGTTTTCCTTTTCTTCAGATATATACCCAGTAGTGGAACTGCTGGATCATATGGTAGTTCTATCTTTAGTTTTTGGAGGAACCTTCATACTGTTTTCCATAGTGGCTGCACCACTTTACCTTTCCACCAAGAGTGTACTGGGGTTCCTTTTTCTCCACATCCTTGCCAACATGTGTTACTTGTGGTCTTTTTGATGATAGTCATCCTGAAACATAGGAAGTGATATCTCACTAGGTTTTTTTTTTTTTTTTTTTTTTTTTTTAGAAATTTCATGTAATGTCTGAAACATTTATATTAACATATCTCACTGGGGTTTTGATCTGCATTTCTCTGATGATTAGTGATGTTAAGCATTTTTTATGTGCCTGTTGGCCACCTGTATGTCTTCCTTGGAAAAATGTCTATTCAGGTCTTCTGGCTAATTTTTAATTTTTTTTTATTGAGTTGTATGAGATTGTTATATATTTTGGATATTAACCACTTACTGGTCATACCATTTGCAAATATTTTCTCCCATTTAGTAGGTTGTCTTTTTATTTTCTTGATGGTTTCCTTTCAAAACCAAAAGCTTGTACGTTTACTTAATTCACATGTGTTTATTTTATCTTTTGTTTCCTTTGTCTTAGGAGAGATAGCCCCCAAAATATTGCTACAGTTTATGTCAGAGAGTTTTTACCTATGTTTTCTTCTAGAAGTTTTATGGTTTCTGTTCTTACATTTAGGTCTTTAATCAATTTTGAGTTTACTTTGAACATGTGAGGAAATGTTCTAATTTTATTCTTTTACGTGTAGCTGTCCTGTTTTCCTAGAACCATTCATTAAAGAGACTGTCTTTTCCACATTGTATATTCTTGCCTTATTTGTTGTAGATTAATTGACCATAGGTGCAGGGGTTTATTTATGAGCTCATTATTTCTTTTTGTACCAGGACCATGTTGTTTTGAGTACTGTAGATTTGTAGTATAGTCTAAAGTCAGGGAGCATGATACCTCCAGCTTTGTTATTTTTTCTCAAGATTGCTTTGGTAACTTGAGGTCATTTGGGGTTCCATATAAATTTTAGGATTATTTGTTCTAGTTCTGTGAAAATGTCATGGGTATTGATTGGAATTATATTAAATCTGTAGATTGTTTTGGGTAGTATGGCCATTTTAAGAATATTAATTCTTCCAATCCATACACACGAGATTTCTTTTCAGTTCTTTGTATAATCTTCAATTTTCCTTATCAATGTTTTATAGTTTTCAGAGTATAGATCTTTCATCTCCTTGATTAAAGTTATTCCTAGGTGCTTTATTCATTTTGATGAAATTTCAAATGGGATTGTTTACTTTCATTATCTTTCTGATAGTTCATTATTAGTGTATAAGAAAGTAACAGATTTCTGTATACTAATCTTGTATCCTGCAAACTTTCTAAATTAATTTATTAGTTCTAATATTTTTTCAAGGAAGACTTAAGGGTTTTCTATATAACATAACATGTCATGTGAAAATAGTGAAAATTTTACTTCTTCCCTTCCAATTAAGATGCCTTGTATTTCTCTTTCTTGTCTGATTGCTATGCCTATGACTTCCAGTACTATGTTACATAGAAAAGGCAAGAGTGAGAATCCTTGTCTTGCTGCTGATTTTAGAGGAGAAATTTTCAGCTTTTCACCATTAAGTATGAAGTTAGTTGTGGAGTTGCCATAATTAGCTTTTAATATGTTGAGATATGTTCCCTCTAATACCAAATTTAATGAGAGTTTTTATCATGAATGGATATTAATTTTTTCAGATTTTTTTACTGCATCTATTGAGATAATCATGTGATTTTTATCCTTCCTTTTGTTAATATGGTGTGTCACATTATTGATATGCAGATACTGAATCATCATTGCATCCTGGAATATATTCCACTTGATCATGGTGTATGATTGTTTTTAAAAAGTGTTGAATTCATTTTGCTAAAACTTTGTTGGAGATTTTTGCATCTGTATTCATCATTGGCCTGTAATTATATTCTTGTAGTGTCTTTTTCTGGTTTTGGTATTAAGGTAATGCTGGCCTGATAAAATGAATCTGGGAGTGTTATGTCCTCTTCAATTTTTTTAAAAGTTTGAGAAAGATAGATATTAGCTCTTATTTTCTTTATATGTTTTGTAGAATTCCTCTCTGAAGCCATCTGACCCTGGACTTTAGCTCTTTGTTTCATTGATTTTTTTTTTCTCTTTATTTTATTTCCTCTCAGGTCTTTATCATTTTCTTCCTTCTGCTGACTTTGGGCTTTGTTCTTTTCTCTTTTTCATTTAGATGGTAGGTTAGGTTGTTCATTTGAGATCTTTCTTGTTTCTTGAGGTAGGCCTGTATTGCTATAATCTTCCCTCTTAAAACTACTTTTGCTGTGTCTCATATATTTTGGATGTTGTGTTTTTATTTCCATTTTTCTGGAGTTATTTTCTGATTTCCTCTTTCATTTCTTCTTTCACCCATTGGTGTTTTAGTAACATGTGTTTAGTCTCCATGCATTTGTGTTTTTCCCATTTGTCTTCCTGTAATTCATTTTCTAGTTTACCATTGTGGTCAGAAAAAGTGCTTGATATAACTTCTATCCTCTTAAATTTATTGAGAATTGTTTTCTGACCTAGCATGTGATCTATCCTGGAGAATGCTCTATGTTCACCTGACAAGAATGTGTATTCTGCTCTTTTTGGATGGAATGTCCTGTAGATATCTATTAAGTGCCAGTGGTCTAATGTACCATTTAATATGACTGTTTACCTATTGATTTTCTGTCTGGATCATCTGTCCATTGATGCAAGTAGGGTTTTAAATTCCCAATTATTATTGATTTCTCCCTTTATGTCTGTTAACATTTGCTTTATATATTTAGGTGCTCCTATATTAGATGTACACATGCTAATGAATGTTATATATTCTTCTTGTATTGATCCCTTTATCAAAATATAATGTCCTTTTTTGAACTTTATTATAGACTTTGTTTTAATGTCTACTTTTTATGATATCAGTATAGCTGATATTTCATTTGCATAAAATATGTTATTTCCATCCCCTCAATTTCAGTCTATGTGTGATTTCAACTCTGAAGTGAGTCTCTTGTAAGCAGCATATAGAAAGGTCTTGTTTTTTTATTTGATTACCACCCTATGTCCTTTGAGTGGGCCATTTAGACCATTGACATTTAAAATGATTATTGATAGATATGTACTGATTTCCATTTTGTTACTTGTGTTCTGGTTGTTTCTGTAGTTCTTCTCTGTTCTTTTCTTCTTCATTTAGTTTCTTCCCTTATGGTTTGATGATTTTCTTTAGTGGTATGCTTGTGTTCCTTTCTCTCTAGTTTTTGTGTATCTATTGTTGGTTTTTGTTTTGTGCTTTCCATGGGGTTAATGTATGTTGACCTATAACTATATCTACTTATTTTAAATTGATAGTCATTTAAGTTCAAGATCTAAAAGATCTAAAATTTTACACCCCCACACACATTTTGTGTTTTTGATTCCATACTTTACATCTTAATGTATATCCCTTTAACTCTTTTTTGTAGTTATAGTTGATACTGCAATTTTGGCTTTTAATCTTCATACTAGTTTATTTAAGTGATTGACCACAGCTTTTACTATATATTTGCCTTTACTAGTAAGATCTTTCCCTTCATATAAATTCTTACTTCTTGTTGCAGCCTCTTCTTCACTTAGAGAAGACCATTTAGTAATTATTTTATAGTCAGTTTAGGTTTGATAAGTTCTTTTGGTTTTTGCTTATCTGACAAACTCTTGATCTCTCCTTTAATTCTGAATGATAACTTTGCTGGGTAGAATATCCTAGATTCTTAGTTTTTCCCTTTCAGCACTTTAAATGTATCATGCCATTCCCTTCTCTCCTGTAATGTTTCTGCAAATAAAGTGGCTGGCAACCTTATGGGAATTCTGTTGTATGCAACTCCTTTTTTTCTTTTGCTGCCTTTAGAATTCTCTCTTTTTTTTTTAACTTTTGCCATTTTAATTATGATATGCCTTGTGAGTCTCTTTGGGTTCAATAGATATCTGTATATCTGTTTCTTCTTCAGGTTTGGGTAGTTTTCAGTCATAATTTCCTCAAATACATTTTCAACCCCTTTCTCTCACTCTTCTCCTTTTGGGACCCCTAATTGTGCATGTTAGTACACCTGATGTTTTCTCAGGTGTCCCTTAAACTGTCCTCACCTAAATTTTTTAATTTATTTTTTTGTTGTTCTGATTGGGTGATTGCCATTATTTTATCTTCCAGATCACTTAAGCCTTCTTCTGTATCTCCTATTCTGCTCTTAATTCCTTCTAGTGTGTTTTTCATTTCAGTTATTTTATTCTTCAGCTTCGACTGGCTCTTTTTCATATATTCTAGTTCCTTGTGAAAATTCTCACTGTGTTCATCTATTCTTCCCTAATTCAGTTAGCATTTTTATTACTAATGCTTTGAACTCTTTTTCTGGTAAATTATTTACCTCTGTTTCATTAGTTGTTTTTTGGGTTTTTTTCTTGTTCTTGGTTGTAGATGAGTCATCCTGCCAGTCTCCAGTTTGTTTCCAGTGAGAATTGTTCCACATATAGATGTATTTTTGATGTGTTTGTGGGGGGAGGTGAGTTCAGAGTAATCCTACTCTGCCATCTTGATCTCCTCCAAGATTTTGCTTTTTTTTTTTTTTAATATAAGCATTTACTGCTATACATTACTCTCAACACTGTTTTTGCTGCATCCCATATGTTTTGGTATATTGTGTTTGCTTTTTCATTTGGCTCAAGTTTAAAAAAACTTTTTTCTTGTGTTTAACTCTTTGACTCATTAAGTTTGTTGTTTATTTTTACATATTTGTGAATATTCCAGTTTTTCTTCTGCTACTGATTTCTATTTTCATTTCACCTTGATTAAAAAAGATACTTTCTATTATTCCAGTTCTTTTCAATTTATCAAGACTTTTTCATAAATTAATATATGTATTCCAGAGCCTGTTCCATGTGCAAGTGAATAAAATATGTATTCTGCCATTGCTGGGTGGAGTCTTTTTATATGTCTTTGAGGTTCAGTTGGTCTATAGTGTTATTGAATTCCTGTATTTCTTTATTGATCTTCTGCATGGTTTTTCTATTCATTATTGAAAGTGGGGACAGGATGCCAGCAAGATAGCAGATAAGGAGATACCAACCTTCATCATGTCCAATAAAACAATAATTATACATCTATTCACAGAGGAAAATAGCTCTTAGAGATGTCAGGAGTCCACTTAAGAAACTGCAGCCACACTGTGGAGCAAAAAACCTGAGAATAACCATAGAAAAATTATACTGAGATTAGCTTTGTTTTTCCTTACATCACCCCCCCCCCCCCACACACACACACACACTGACACTGTTCAGCACCAAGAGGACATTTCCTGGTCTGACAGTTCTCCTTGCAGGGAAAGGCAGATCAGTGTGAGTGACCAGCTTCTTCAGCCTTTCAGGGCACTGCATGGAGGAATCCACTTCAGTTTTACCCCACCCAGGTCTCTGGGGATACCTGCAGAGCTGAGACATCTGGAGATAGTTAGGAACAAAGAAAGTCAGTGTCAGACACACAGTAAGAATAAACATAGTTCCCAAGTGTCCTGCTCTGCAGCAGACCACAGCAGCCTTTTCCACTGTGGACATTCCCCCAACAGCATTCACCACTATGGATCCCACAGGGTTTTCCATTACAGACCCCAGTGTCCTGTTCTTCACAGGACCCCAACAGCATTCACCACTGAGGAAAACAACAGCCAGTACAGCCACCATGGACATACTGCAGCTTTCTCCACTGAGGGCCCCACAGGTTTTTGTCTTTACAAACATCACCCTCTCAAGTGTCTCACTGCCCCCAAACCCTCCAGAGCCACCCTGGCTAGCACTGCCACAGACTGTCCAGCCCCAGGACCCACTATGGCTATCACTTACATGTTTACACCTGGCCTAGGCCCTTGCAGCTATGTTCATGCATGCTACTGACCCCACCCCCCATAGCTACACATGTACATGCCACCAGCCCTGACCTTTGCAGCTCTGCACACATAAGGC
Organism: Balaenoptera musculus; assembly: GCF_009873245.2. NCBI lineage: Eukaryota > Metazoa > Chordata > Mammalia > Artiodactyla > Balaenopteridae > Balaenoptera > Balaenoptera musculus. Next base: position 75,269,159 of record NC_045806.1, on the reverse strand, counting down.
TGTCTTCCACTGCAGTGTGCATGCACAAAGCTAACCCTTGTGGCCACACATGTGCATGCCTCTGATCCAGCACCCACAGATGAGCTCATGCATGCAGCCAGCTGCAACTTCCATTGCCAGACTCCGTTGCCAAACATACAACCACAGCTGACCCCTGAAGCTATGGTGTGCACACTGCCAGCCCCAGCCTCCATAGTTGCACATGTACCCACAGCTGTCATGACCCAGGTCACTGGCCTGCACTGCCTTGTGCACATCCCTACAGCTGTGTGAGTGCATGTTGCCAGTTCCAATTCCAGTAGCTGCATATGCACCTGCAGTTGTCTCTGACCCCTGATGCTGACCCTGGTTCTCACCACTATGAGTGTGACTGCAACCAGTCCCTGTGGCCACACATGTGCCTACAGCTGGCCTTCACAGCTACTCAAGTGCACACTACTGGTCCCAGCTATGACTGAAAATTTTACTGGTTCCTTGCACTGGACCTGGAAGCACTGCTGAAGACTTCAACAGCTGTTGCAATTGCAGATCCCTTACATTATGTAATCATGCAGACCCTAACTACTTAAGCCCACAAGAAACTATGACTCCCAGATCCAGAGCCACTACACAAACTGCACTTGATAACCTGTGCCACTAGACCCAGGGCCACAGCATGCTAATATTTATCCCTACAAATAAGTGAGAATCTGTCCTTACTAAAGCCAGTCTATAAGTCTGGAAGAGGAAATGGCTTCTTTAAATGTGGAGACACCTATGCAAGCTTACAGAACTCATGAAGCTTCAAAGAAACATGACATCACCAAAGAAACACAATAAACTTCCAGTAATCAACCTCAAAGAAATGGAGATCCACTAATTAGTGAAAAATAATTCAAAATAATGGTTCTAAAGAAGCTCAGTGAGTCCAGGAAAACACAGAAAAACACTTTGATGAAACCAGGAAAATATTAAAAGAAGAAAATGACAAGTTCAATATGGATATAGAAAACGTTCAAAAGAACCAAATAGAAATTTTAAAGCTGAAGGAAACAATGATTGAATTACAAATGCAGAAAGAGCTTCAACAGCAGACTTGATGAATCAAAAGAAGGAATAAGAAAACTTGAAGATAGGTCATTTGAAATTGTCCAAGGGATAAAAAAGGTAAAAAGAATGAATTGGAATGAAAAAAGCCTATAGAATTTATAAGAAGCCATAAAGAAAGCCTACAATTGCATTATAGGAGTCCAAGAAGGAGAAGAGTGAGAGAAAGGAAGCAGAAAGTTTATTTAAAGAAAAAATGGGGGCTTCCCTGGTGGCGCAGTGGTTGAGAGTCTGCCTGCCAATGCAGGTGACACGGGTTCGAGCCCTGGCCTGGGAGGATCCCACATGCCGCGGAGCAACTGGGCCCGTGAGCCACAATTGCTGGGCCTGCGCGTCTGGAGCCTGTGCTCCGCAACAAGAGAGGCTGCGATGGTGGGAGGCCTGCGCACCGCGATGGGGAGTGGTCCCCACTTGCCGCGGCTGGAGAGGGCCCTCGCGCGGAGGCGAGGACTCAACACAGTCATAGATAAATAAATAAATAAATAAAAGAATGTGAATTTAAAAAAAAAAAAAAAAAAAAAAAAAAATGGTTCAAAACTTCCTGAATATGTGAAGAGACTTGAATATCCAGGTATATGAAACTCAAAGGTCCTCAATGAGTTCCAACCCAAAGAAAACTTCACCAAGACATTATAATCAAACTGTCAAAAATCAAAAGCAAAAAATGATTTTAAAGGCAGCAAGAGAAAAGAGTTGTCACATGCAAGGGACAACCACCCTACCACTGGCCATAAGGCTATCCATAGATTTTTCAGCAGAAACTTTGTAGGCTAGGAGAGAGCGGAATAATACATTCAAAGTGTGAAATGAAAAGAACTGCACAACAGAAATATTTTATATATTCCAGTAAATCTGTCTTTCAGAATTGAAGGAGAAATAGAAACATTTCCAAACAAACAAAAGCTGAAGAAGTTCATCACCATTAGACCTGCCTTACAAGAAATGTTAAAGGGAGCTCAAGTTGAAATGAAAAGATGCTAATTAGTAACATGAAAATATATGAAAATAAAAAAAACTCACTCATAAATGTAAATATATGGTCAAATTCAGACTACTCCAATATTGTAATAGTATGTAAATCACTTATAACTCAAGTAAAAATATAAAAGAGAAAAGTATCTTAAGAAACCTATAACTACAATAATTTGTTAATGGATATACAATCAGAAAATGTAAATTGTAATATCAAAAACATGAAATGTGGGTGGGGGGATTAAAACTGTCGAGACATTATGCAACCAAAATTAAGTGGTTATCAGCTAAAAATAGACTGTTATAACCATAAGATGTTTTATTTAAGCCTCATGGTAACCATAAACAAATTATAGCAATAAATGCATCAATAATCCAATTCTCCAGTCAAAACACAGAATGGCTGAATATATTTTAAAAAACAACAACAACTATATGCTGTCTACAAAAGACTCACTTCAGCTTTAATGACACAGAATGAATGAAAGTGAAGGGATAAAAAAAGTTGTTCCATGCAACTGGAAACCAAAAGGGAACTGGGTAGGTATACTTATATCAGACAAACTAGACATTAAGTCAAAGCTATAGCAGGACACATAGAATGTTATTACATAATAATAAAATGGTCAATTTATCAAGAATAAATAATAACTGTAAATATACATGAACCCAAAATCAGAGCACCTAAATATATAAAGCAGTATTAACATATCTGAAGGGAGAAATAGAGAGCAATACAATAATATATGGGACTACAATACCCCATTTTCAACAATTGATAGATCATCCAGAATAAAATCAAAAAGAAAACATTGGACTTGAACTATTCCATAGACCTAATGGACCTAACAGACATATACAGAAGATTCCACCCAGTAGCATAAGAAAACACATTTTTTCCGGTGAACATAGAATATTCTCCAGAACAGATCATATGACAGTTCACAAAAAAGTCTTAGCAAATTTAAGAAGATTGAAATTATCTCAAGCATCTATTCCAACTACAATGGTATGTAACTAGAAATCAATAACAGGAGAAAAATAGAAGATTCATAAATACATGGAGCTCAAAAAACATGCTTCTGAACAACCAATGGGTCAAAGAAGAAACAAAAAGGAAATTCAAAAAAACATCTTGAAGAGTTTTTATCATAAATGGATGTTGAATTTTGCCAAAAGCTTTTTCTGCATCTATTGAGATGATCATATGGTTATTTCTCAATTTGTTAATGTGGTGTATGACATTGATTGATGTGTGGATATTGGAAAATCCCTGGAATAAATCTCATTTGACTGTAGTGTATAATCCTTTTAATGTATTGTTGGATTCGATTTGCTAGTATTGTTGAGGATTTTTGCATCTATGTTCATCAGTGATATTGGCCTATAATTTTCTTTTTTGTGATATCTTTGTCTGGTTTTGGTATCAGGGTGATGGTAGACTCAGAATAAGTTTGGCAGTGTTCCTTCCTCGGCAATTTTTGGTAATATTTTCAGAAGGATAGTTGTTTACCCTTCTCTAAATGCTTGACAGAAATCACCTGAGAAGCCATCTGGTCTTGGACTTTTGTTTGTTGAGAAATTTTAAATTACTGATCCAGTTTCAGTACTGGTTATTGGTCTATTCAAATTTTCTATTTATTCCTGGTTCAGTCTTGGGAGATTGTAACTTTCTAAGAGTTCGTCCATTTCTTCCAGGTTGTCCATTTTACTGCCATATGATTTCTCATAGTAGTTCCTTATGGCACTTTGTATATCTGTCGTGTCAATTGTAACTTCTCCTTTTTTATTTATAATTTTACTGACCTGGGCCCTCACTCTTTTTTTTTTCTTGATGAATCTGGCTAAAGGTTTATTAATTTAATTTATCTTTTCAAAGAACCAGCTTTTAGTTTCATTGATTTTTTTTCTGTTGTTTTCTTCATCTCTACTTCATTTATTTCTGCTCCAATATTTATGATAAAAACTCTTCAGAAAGTGGGTATAGAGGGAACATACCTCAACGTAATAAAGGCACAGCTAACATCATACTCAATGGTGAAAAGCTGAAAGGATTTCCTCTGAGATCAGGAACAAGACAAGGACGCCCACTCTCACCACTTTTATTCAACATAGTTTTGGAAGTCCCAGCCATAGCAATCAGAGAAGAAAACGAAATAAAAGGAATCCAAATTTGAAAAGAAGAAGTAAAACTGGCACTGTTTGCAGATGGCATGATGCTACAGATAGGAAATCCTAAAGTTGCTACCAGGAAACTACTAGAACTCATCAATGAATTTGTTAAAGTTGCAGGATACAAAATTAATATACAGAAATCTGTTACATTTCTATACACTACCAATGAAATATCAGAAAAAGAAATTAAGAAAACAATTCCATTTACCATCACATCAAAAAGAATGAAATACCTAGGAATAAACCTACCTAAGGAGGCAAAAGACATGTGCTCTGAAAATTATAAGATGCTGGTGAAAGAAATTGAAGACAACACAAACAGTTGTAAAGATATACTATGTTCTTATATTGGAAGAATCAATATTAATAAAATGAACATACTACCCAAGGCAATCTACAGATTCAATGCAATCCCTATCAAATTACCAATGGCATTTTTCACAAAACTAGAACAAAAAATTCTAAAATTTGTTTGGAAACACAAAAGACCCTGAATAGCCGAAATAATCTTGAGGAAGAAGAACAGAGCTGGAGGAATCAGACTCCCTGACTTCAGACTATACTTCAAAGCTACATTAATCAAAACATTATGGCAGTTGCACAATAACAGACATATAGGTCAACAGAACAAGATAGAAACCCCAGAAATAAACCCACACATTTATGGTAAATTAATCTATGACAAAGGAGGCAAGAATATACCGTGAAGAAAACACAGTCTCTTCAGTAAGTGGTGCTGGGAATACTGGACTGCTACATGTGAAAGAATGAAATTAGAACATTCCCCAACACCACATACAAAAATAAAGTCAAATGGATTAAAGACCTCAAAGTAAGACCAGATACTATAAAACTCCTAGAGGAAAATATAAGCAGAACACTCTTTGACATAAATTGCATAAATATTTTTTTGAATCTGTCTCCTAGAGTAATGGAAATAAAAACAAAAATAACAAATGGGACATAATTAGATCTAAAAGCTTTTGCACAGCAGAGGAAACCATAAACAAAATGAAAAGACAACCTACTGACTGTGAGAAAATATTTGCAAATGATGCTACTGACAAGGGATTAATTTCTAAAATATACAAACTGCTCATATGGCTTAATATCAAACAAATCAAATGACCCAATCAAAAAATGGCCAGAAGATCTAAATAAACATTTCTCCAAAGAATACATACAAATGGCACTTAAAAAGATGCTCAATATTGCTAATTATTAGAGAACTGCAAATCAAAATTACCATGAGATATCACTTCACACCAGTCAGAATGGCCATCATTAAAAATTCTACAAATAATAAATGCTGGGGAGGGTGTGGAGAGTAAGGAGCCCTCCTACACTGTTGCTAAATTGGTGCAGCCACTGTGGAGAACAATATGGAGGTTTCTTAAAAAACTAAGAATAGAGTTAGTATACGATCCTTCAGTCCCACTCCTGGGCATATATCAGGAGAAAACTCTAATTCAAAAAAATACACACACCCCAATTTTCATAGTACCACTGTGTACAATAGCCATGGAAGCAACATAAATGTCCATTAACAGATGAATTGATAAAGAAGATGTGGTATATATATTTACAATGGATTATTACTCAGTCATAAAAGAGAATGAAATAATGCCATTTGCAGCAACTTGGATGGACCTAGAGATTATCATATTAAGTGAAGTAAGTCACACAAATATCATATTATATCATTTATATGTGGAATCTAAAAAAATGACGCAAATGAAGTTATTTACAGAACAGAAATAGACTCAGAGTCATAGAAAACAAACTCATGGTTACCAAAGGGGATAGTGGCAAGGGAGAGATAAATTGGGAGTTTGGGATTAACATATGCACACTACTACATGTAAAATAGGTGGGCAAAAAGCACCTACTGTATAGCACAGGGAACTATATTTACTATCTTGTAATAACCTATAATGGAACATAATATGAAAAAGATATATATATATATATATATATATATATATATATATATCTGAATCACTACTTTGCTGTACACCTGAAACTAACACAACATTGTAAATTATACTTTAAAAGGGTTAGCAAAAATTAAAACAAAGAAAAATTCTTGAGGCAAAAAAATGTAAGCACAAGAGAGGAAAACTTATGAGATGCAGTTCTAAGTGGGAAAATTATATTTATAAATGCCTACATTAAGAAAATAATAAATATTTAAATTAAACAATCCAACTATAATCCCCAACAAACTTGAAGAAGAAAAACAAATTAGGCTCAATGTTAGTAGAGGAAAGGAAATAATAAAGATTAGAGCAGAAATAAAATGAAATATAGACTAGGAAATTAATAGAAAATGTGAAAGGAATAAAGATGGCTTTTTTTAAAAGATAAACCCAATTGACAAATCTTTAATTATATTAAGAAAAAAAGAGAGAACTCAAATAAATAAAATCAGAAATAAAAGAGAGGGCATTATAACTGATCCCACAGGACTACAAAGAATCCTAAGAGACTACCAAAATATTTAAAGAAGATCTAACATCAATTCTTCTCAAACTCTGACAAAATCATTTTATGAGGGCAGCATTTCTCTGATACCAAAGCCAGACAATAACACTACATGAAAAGAAATTTACAAGTCAATATCCCTTATAAACATAGATGCAAAATTCCTCAACAAAATATTAGAAAACCAAATTCAATAGCACATTAAAAGGATCATATGCCATGATCAAGTGGATACATCCTTGAGATGTAAGAATTGTTCAATATGCAAAATCAATAAATGTGATACACCATGTTAACAAAATAGAGTATAAAAATTATATGGTCATCTCAATAGATCCAAAAAAGGTTTTTTGACAAAATTCAACATTCATTCATGTTAAAATCTGTCAACAGTGGATAAAGAAGAAATGTACTTCAACATAATAAATGCAGTCTATATCAAACCCACAGCTAACATCATACTCAATAGAGAAAAACTGAAATCTTTTCTTCTAAGAAACAAAACAAGTGTACCCACTCTACTTCTATTCATCATAGTACCGGTAGCCCTAAAAATCATCTAGTCAAGAAAAATGCATGAAAGGTATCCAAATTGGAAAAGAAGAAGCAAAATCGTCTTTATTTCCAAATGACATAAATTTACATATAGAAAACCTTCCATCAAAAACTGTTAAAACTAGTAAATGAATTCAATAAAGTTACAGGATACAAAATCAATTTACACTATCATTTCCATTTCTATAAACTAACAATAAACTATCTGAAAAAGTAAATAAGAAAACAATCCCATTTACAATACCATCAAAAAGAATAAAACGAATAACTCAATTCTTTTTATGGCTGAGTAATATTCCATTGTATATATGTACCACATCTTCTTTATCCATTCATTTGTCGATGGACACTTAGGTTGCTTCCATGTCCTGGCTATTGTAGATAGAGCTGCAATGAACATTGTGGTACATGACTCTTTTTGAATTATGGTTTTCTCAGGGTATATGCTCAGTAGTGGGATTGCTGGGTCATATGGTAGTTCTATTTTTAGTTTTTTTAAGGAACCTCCATACTGTTCTCCATAGTGGCTGTATCAATTTACATTCCCACCAACAGTGTATTGTAGTGAGGTGGATGGACCTAGAGTCTGTCATACAGAGTGAAGTAAGTCAGAAAGAGAAAAACAAGTACCGTATGCTAACACATATATATGGAATCTAAAACAAATTAAAAATAAAAATAAAAATGGTCATGAACAACCTAGGGGCAAGATGGGAATAAAGATGCAGACCTACTAGAGAATGGACTTGAGGACACAGAGAGGGGGAAAGGTAAGCTGGGACAAAGTGAGAGAGTAGTAGTGTATATATGGACATATATACACTACCAAATGTAAAATAGATAACTAGTGGGAAGCAGTCGCATAGCACAGGGAGATCAGCTCCGTGCTTTGTGACCAGCTATAGGGATGGGATAGGGAGGGTGGGAGGGAGGCAGACGCGAGAGGGAGGAGATATGGTGATATATGTATGTGTATGGCTGATTCACTTTGTTGTAAAGCAGAAACTAACACACCATTGTAAGGCAATTATACTCCAATAAAAATGTTAAAAAAAAAGAATAAAACAAGAACAAGCTTGACAAAGGAGATGAAAGATCTGTACACTGAAAACTATAAAATATTGATGAAAGAAATTGAAGGAGACACAAATAAATGGAAAGATATACCATGTTCATGGGTTGGGTGAATTATTATTTTTAAAATATCAACTCTACCAAAAGTGATCTACAGACTCAATACAGTCCCTGTCAAATTTCAATGGCATTTTTCACAGAAATAGAAAAAAAAAACTTAAAATTCATATGGGACCACAGAAGACCTCGAATAGCTAAAGCAACTTTGGGCAAGAGCAAAGCTGGAAGCATCACACTTCATGATTTCAAATTGTATTACAAAGCTAGAGTAATCCAAACATTATGGTACTGGCATAAAAACAAACACATAGATCAATGGAATGGGATAAGGATCCCAGAAAGAATCCCACATATATATGGTCAATTAATTTTCAACAAGGGTGTCAATAATTCACAAGGGAGAAAGGGTAGGCTCTTTAATAAATTGCATTGGGAAAACTGGATATCCACATGCCAAAGAGTGAATCTGGACCTTTATCTTACATCATGCACAATAATCAACTCAAAAATGGATTAAAGACTTAAACATAATACATGAAACCATGAAACTCCTAGAAGGAAACAGAGGAAAAGCTCTTTGACATTGATCTTTGCAATGTTATTTTTTTTCTCTTGATTTGACAGCAAAACACAGGCAATAAAAGATAAAATAAACTAGTAGGACTACACCAATCCAAAAAAGCTCTGGATAGCAAAGGAAACAATAAAAAAACTGAAAAGACAACTATGGATAGACGTAAATATTTGCAAATCATATATCTGATAAGGGATGAATATTAAAATTTGACAAGTAACTCACACCACTCATTGGCAAAAAAAAAAAACAAAACACATACAATTCAGTTAAAAATTGGAGAGAAGAACTGAATCAACATTTTTCCAAAGAAGACATACAAATGGCCAGCATGTGCATGAAAAGATGGTCAAAATCACTAATCATTAAGGAAATGCAAATCAAAATCACAATGAGTTTGTCACTTCACATCTGTTAGGTTAGCTGTTATAAAATGTCAAAAGATAACTATTGTTGGAAATAATGTGGAGAAAAGAGAACCATTGTACACTGTTGGTGGGAATGTAAATTGTACAGGCATTATGGAAAACAATAGGAGATTCCTTAAAAAATTAAAACTGGAAATATAATATGGTCTAGTAATTCCCACTTCTGGTTGTATATTCAAAGGAAATAAAATCTATGTCTCAAAGAGATATCTGAACTACTTGCACTCATTGCAGTATTGTTCATAGTAGTCAAGATATGGAAACAGCCTAAGTGCCCATTGACAGATGAATGGCTAAAGGAAATATGATACAGGCACATACACACACACACACACACACACACACACAAACTGGTATACTTCTCAGCCTTTATAAAGAAGGAAATTCTGCCATTTGTGACAACATGGAAGAACCTGGTGGACAGTATGCTAAGTGATAAGCCAGAAACAGAAATACAAATATCTCATGAATCTCATTTATAAGTGGAATCAAAAAAAAAAAAAAGTCAAACTCATAGTAACAGATAGTAGAATTGTGGTTACCAAATGTTGAGGAGTGGGGGAAAAAAGAAGCTATTGATCAAAGGGTGCAAACTTTCAGTTATAAGATGAATAAGTTCTGGAGATATAATATACATTATAGTGACTATAGTTTATAATAACGTTGAATACTTGAAATTTGCTAAGAGAATAGATCTCAAAAGTTCTCACCACACACACAAAAAATATATATAGTAAACATATGAGATGATGGATATGTTAATTAGCTTAATTGTGGTAATCTTTTCACAATGTATACATATTTAAAAATATCACCTTTTACTCCTTACATACACTCAATTTTTATTTGTCAATAATACCTTAATATAGCTGTTTTTTAAAAACTTTTAAAAAACAAAGTGGAGTATTGAAGTCTCTTATTGTTGTAGAGCTCTCTATTTCTTCCTTCAATTCTGTCAATGCTTGCTTCATACATTTAGGACCCGTGATGTTTTGTTCCTTCATCCTTTTTGTTAGAAAGCATGTGGTTTGGTTATTTCTGTAGATTGGAACTGATTTTAGTTTTGTTACAAATAGAAATCAATGTAAAAAGGAAAATGTATTGTTTATATAGATTTTATGTTGCAGTAAATGATTATGCATTCACTACATAAATTCAGTGAGGCATTTATCATGTGGAACCATATAAAAAGGTTCTTGTAAAACATAATTGAATCTATCTTTACCTCTGAATTTACAAAGAGTACAGCGACATTATTCAAAGGTATCTTTCTTTCACTGGCACTGTAAAAGTTGAAGAAAGTGTGTTTAACTCCAATAATTAACTCCTTATCCCAGGGACATCTGCTAAGCTTTATGGAAATGTAGAGACAGGGGAGCAATAAATTTCCCCACTCCTAGCCCCTAAAAATGGATAGCTATAATCCCAATCACTGCTCTACCAATAAGGTTTCTTAAAATATCTTATAAAATACAAGAGGTTTTCTTTCTTCTTTTCTACATGTCATGCATCAAATTCATCCAAAAAACTCATCAAGTTACCTAGGTATAAATAAAAGGAGGCAGAAATAAGCTTTACTTCATTCTATTTAAAATCAGTGCTTGCTTCGGCAGCACATATACTAAAATTGGAATGATACAGAGAAGATTAGCATGACCCCTGTGCAAGGATGACATGTAAATTCATGAAGCGTTCCATATTTTTAAACGCTGGAGAAGGTGTGGAGAAAAGGGAACCCTCTTGCACTGTTGGTGGGTATGTAAATTGATACAGCCACTATGGAGAACAGTATGGAGGTTCCTTAAAAAACTAAAAATAGAACTAGCATATGGCCCAGCAATCTCACTACTGAGCATATACCCTGATAAAACCATAATTCAAAAAGAGTCATGTACCACAATGTTCATTTCAGCTCTATTTACAATAGCCAGGACATGGAAGCAACCTAAGTGTCCATCAACAGATGAATGGATAAAGAAGATGTGGCACATATATACAATGGAATATTACTTAGACATAAAAAGAAACGAAATTGAGTTATTTGTAGTGAGGTGGTTGGACCTAGATTCTGTCTAGGTGCAGAGTGAAGTAAGTCAGAAAGAGAAAAACAAATACCGTATGCTAACACATATATATGAAATTAAAAAAAAATGGTTCTGAAGAACATAGGGGCAGGACAGGAATAAAGATGCAGACGTAGAGAATGGACTTGAGGACACGGGGAGTGGGAAGGGTAAGCTGGGACGAAGTGCGAGAGTGACATGGACATATATACACTACCAAATGTAAAATAGATAGCTAGTGGGAAGCAGCCACATAGCACAGGGAAATCAACTCGGTGCTTTGTGACCACCTGGAGGGGTGGGATAGGGAGGGTGGGAGGGAGATGCAAGAGGGAGGAGATATGGGAATATATGTATATGTATAGCTGATTCACTTTGTTATAAAGCAAAAACTAACACAGCATTGTAAAGTAATTATACTCCAATAAAGATGTTAAAAATAAAATAAAATAAAAGTGTTATAAGGCTTCTCGTATTTAGTACCATATTGGTAGCATTAATAAAATATATAAATCTATATCAAGGTTGTACAGTTTGTTCCATATCCAATTCCTATTTCTGGAGTCAAAGAAGGATCAGTCCTATTGACAGCTTTTTTTTGTTCTTAGATTTACTTGGTAAGTAGGACTCTTACAATCTATATTTGCATTGGTGTTTTCACACTAGATAATTTAAAAACTCACTATGTGAAACATTCCTCTTTTCTTTTAAATTAATGGATATTAAAAATTGCATGGAGATTGAGTCTACATATTCTTAGGAAAAAATGTTTCTAAAAATAATTTTAAATAACAGGGATTTAATTTTAGTTCTGTGACCTGTATTTAGTTTTGATAATTTTGTAACTTATCGTTCCTAAATGATAAGACTTGTAAGCCTTTTATATTTCAATAGCATAATTTGTAACAAATCTAAATTATTGAAGAATCACTGTGTTTTTAAAATCAGAATTGGCATATTTGCCCACAGAGCAGTGTTCAAAAAGGTCATCAGAAGATAAATATTCTCTGCTAGAATATCATATGAGAAAATGATATAGAAGAGTTTTAATTGAAGTCCTAAGATATTATACGAGGTATAATCAAACATCAAGAAGAACTTGTTGATTGACTCAGACATTGATGAAATTATTATCCTGGTTCTAACCATAGAAAGAAGGAAAGGGAAGGCATTCAGGAAAGATTTAACTTTAACAGTAGAGACTGAAAAATCTTACAATACTTGCAACTTTAAGAATCAGTGTTTTTAATGATTTCTAAAATCTGGCAAGATTGAGAAATGCTCTCTTAGCAAAGTGAGCATTGCACTACAGAAAGAGCATGAGGCTTTGAAGTCTGGCAGACATGGGTTTCAGTCCTAGATCTATTATTCAGTAGCTAGATGACTGGGAAAATTATTTGAACTCTCTAATCCTCAATGTCCATATCTTTAAAATAAGACACATTGCACAAGAAATCTGTGTGTGTGTATGTGTGAATATTAAATGGATGATTATACCAAAAATGTCTTAGCACATTTAAGAGTTTCAAGAAACACTAATCTCATTAACCCTATACTTTATTTTTAAAATATATATTAACGTTATTAATGATATCATAGTGTTTGTGCATTTTAATATAAAGAAATATCTTCATATTTTCCATCTGCTTTTTCAGAAGTGAAAATTTCATTGATCAGCTCATTCATCTATGTTCCAAGTAATGGGGATGTGAGTGAACAAGCTGCAGACCTTATCCTCAGGCAACAATTTGGTAACAATACAAACAATAAAATTAAAAAAATAAAATACAGTGTGAGAGGTGATATAATACACTGGAACGGGTTACAGAAACAGAGGAAGGAGAAACACAAAGAAAAAATCAGCAAAAAAGGGAGGAAGTAGGAATAGAAATTTAAAAAAATACTTTAATGATAAGTCATAATTGAGAGAAAAAAGAGAACAAAAAATTTTAGGGAGTTTATAGACATTTTATTCGCAGTATAATACTGCTTTCTAAGGGCATGGACATTGATCAGTAGGCTTATGTTATTGGAATACCCAGATGAAAGTGACATATGAAATAATTTGTTTGGATACATATAATGGAAAACACCTGAAAAATTATCTACTCAATAAATACGTGTGAAGCCCTCACAATGTAAATATCAAGTATTCCAATGATTTAATATCCTTTTATTTTTAATTCATGCAACTTTGTGTCATATAACACATAAAATATGTTTCCAGGTGAGAATTACAGGAGTATACAGAGATTTTTTTATTCTGTGAATAATTTTATTAAAAAACATTTAAATGCCATTACTTAAATTGTACCCTTGTAGGGTATTTTCACTTTTATTTCATTGATTATCCAGTGCCCCCTTTTCAGGCAAATCAATCTTATTCCTTTTTAATAAGAGTACAATTTCCAGCTAAGCTGGCTGAGAACTATTCTGTCTTCAAAATTAGTGTTGTCTTATTTTCCTTTTCAAGATCTTTTATGTCAATTGTCACCAAAAGTAGAACGTACTTTATTTTTAATTATTCTTTCATTCTACCCCTCCCTATGGTCCCTCAAAGTAAGCTTGGAACTTAGTTGAAAAACTCCACTTAAATTGGTTACATTTTCTCAGCAGCATCACATACTACAGAGAACCTCTTTTAGTCCACAAATGTTGAGGCAGCACAAGACATTAGCTGTCAAAGTAACTCTCCATAACCACCTGCTATTTGCATGCAAAACATGCCTCCCTGTTGAGACCACAAAAGTAAATGCATTTTTTAGGAAGAAAGTACTGGTTTAAGCAATGACAGAACTTTTCTTTCTTTTCTTCTCACAAATTACTAAATTTATCTTTATGTGACAAAAATAGCAGGGAATTCCAAAAGATGTATAATAATTAGTAAGAAAACATTTTTGCAAAAAAAAATATTTTTAAAAAGTCTCAGCCTTTATCACAATAAAAAACTTGAAACAAAAATATAGTTGTTTAAAACAATAGTTATTTGTTTAGCATAATACCTTTTATGGAATAGGAAGAGTTTATACTAGATATGTTGAAGCTATTACTTTAATTACGTAGTATGGAAACCCTTTCATTACCACAATTTAAATATTAAGTTATTTTCATTATAATCTGGAAAAACCTGCATAATAGATTCTCACACTAGCTCAGGATATACTATTCAGTATGTCCTTAACACATGACTAGACAAACTATTGTTAATAAACATATTCATACTATTTTAACGATGTTCCACTGCAATGAACTGAAACTTAAGAAGTTGATCTGAAATCATTGTCTCAACTAACTTGTTATATGTGAATTTTTAAAAACAATTAAGACTACAATTAAAAACTGTTCTCTAATTTATTGTTGAAATGAGACTGTCCAGTCATAGTCTACTGCACATTCTCTCCAGAAGAATATTTCCATTAAACTAGTCAAATAGAAATCGAATTTGTTATATGTGTTCACGTGTGTATGTGTAAGAGAGAGAAAGAGAAAGAGAAAAAGGGAGTGTTGGAGAGAAAGAGGGAGAGAGAGAGAGAAAGAGAGAGGGAGGAGAGTGAATAAGCAAAGGTTTTTATTCTTGTCATATATTAATAAAGTGAATGTGTGATTAAGTGTATATCTTACACCATGATATGTAAAAACTTATACATTCTCTATTTGCATAAATGCACGGAAGCAGCATGATACTTTGCACCCAAAAATTAAGAACTAGATAAGGAATCAATAAATTAGACTGCTGCTTTTTTAAGGCTTGGCATTGCAAAAATATTATTACCTCATTTTATAATAAAGAAAATATAAATCGTAACAGTTACTGCTGAAGAAATTTGTCTATAACTATTGTGAATAGTATAAAATAAATCCAACATCTTAAACTTCGTAGAATAGAAAGAACTACTTTTTATTTTCTGATGGCGATCTTATGTCCTCTCTAAGTGAGAAACAGCCAAAACAGTAGTGACAACAATATTCACTGTTAAATTAAGATAAGTGGAGTGCTGCCTAGGAACGAAACAGAAAAGACAGGAAAAGTATGCATTTCGAAACATTAAATAGATCTGCTCCCAGATAGATTAGCTTGTTATATCAGTTGTGTTAAATGGAATTATTTCAAATTATTCCTAACAAGATATTATACTTTCTGTTTCCAACGTATTTCAAATGAGATACCCAAAGTCTTTTACAAATATAAACACATTAAGGTTTTTGTGTCTCTGTTAAGTAATGACAAGATACAAGATACACTATTTCCTCAAGCATGTGGAATTTGGTCATATTTTCTTGACTTGCAAGACAAAATGCTAAACTCCTTTTCAGGAAAAAGAATCATGTATCCCTTCTTTGGTCTCTTATATTGGGATTCCTTTTAAGTATGTTCAATAATTTTCATCTAGTTTTTTCCTTATGATAAAAATTAATGACAAATGAAAAGTGTTTGAAAAAGTGCTATTAATATACTTTACCAGTTTTACCTTGTTTCTCTAAAGTAAAATGCATTCCAGTGATGCATAATCTCCACAGATTCCCTTTCCTACTTTGTGAACCTTTGAGAGACCATCTTAAATTTTGAGATAATTTTACCTTCAAAGAGCTGGAAGCAAATAATTATTTATAGAATCTTTATAGAGCAGCTACAGCAAATAATTTTATTTTCACTAGACAAATAGCAGTTCAACATATATTCTGTGTTACCTACCATTGGGGTTGGACCTAATGATCCATGTTCAGGTTGTGATTTATACAATAATGCTCTGTTAAATTATCTCTTGATCACGTGGCACTACCTTAATTTATTTCCCCAGTTTTTCTGCAGGAATTAAACATATTAAGTAAAAAAAGTCACAGTCCTTATGTTACTCTTGAAGAAATTAGGAGCTTTATGTAGATAGCTTGAATATTTCTGACCTTAAGAACTTTATTTTACACACCATGGCTTTTAAAAAATGAATTAAATAAATAAAGATAAAATAGAAAATCTTTCCAAAGAGAAAATCTGATTCAACAATGACAGAAGTGTGGGTTAGAAAATGTACTAGACGGGCTTTGTCTGGAGATCTATTTTTTCTTCTAAGCCTTAGGCAAGCCACTTAAACAGCCTCAGGTCTCAGGCTCCACGTGAGGATTTTGGATGTGATGATCTCTAATATTCCTCCAGTTTTAAAATTCAGTGATGATCAAACTGTGCATTTGTGTTCCAGTGATCATTAAATATAGTGTTACTTATTTTACCATTTAAAGCATGCCGTTAAAAAAAAACAAAACAAACAAAAAAAAACATGAATTGGTACTTGAAAATTGGGCCAGATATTTTCATTCCCACTGGGGACACCCGGCTTCCGGATGTGTAGTATAATGGAGCTTGCTCCTATAAATCTGGTTTTTGCTCAGGAAAAAGGGGAAACAATCTGCACTGCTATAGCAAAGAGCCCTTGTAACTTTCAGTAGGTACTTGTTTTTGGACAAATTATCTGTGGTTAGAGAAAGGCCACCACAAGACATGACAGTCCCTATCTCTCTTAGGGTCAGAGGTTTGAGAGATTTTAGGCAGCAAAGTGTGCAGAGCAGACAACGCCAAGGGTGACAGTGGGAGGTAAAAGCAGTAAATATAACTTGGAAACCTAAACAGTTTGTACAAATATGTGTGGTGAATTAAGTAGGCTGAGAAGTGAGAATTACAAGCTTACTCAATGAAACTGGGAATGCAGAATATCAACCAATATTTTTGAATAGTTAAAAAGTGCAAAGTCCTGTGCTAAGCACAGTAGAAATACAATGATAAATCTGGCTTGATCCTGCCATCAAGATCCATGTCTACAATTAGGAGAGAGAACAAAAACGTACAGAAATAATAACAAGGTAGAACAAGATTAATGCCATAAAATGGAAAATAAATTGCTACAGTAGTTCAGGAGAAAAGAGATTTATTCTTGTTGGAAGGGTAAGGGAGGATTTCATGAAAGAGACAGCATTTAGCTGGGCCTTAAAAGAAAAATAAAATGCTGTGATTTGTGGGAGAGAGAGAATTGGAAAGGTGATGGGCATTCCAGACAGAGAAATGCGTATTAGGAAAGGAAGTAGACAGGATGTGCAGAACCTGTAATAAGTTGGGACTAAATCCAAAACTTTGACCAAATTGCAAAAACATGAGGTTAATGAAAATAGACTCCAGGTTTTCTGGCTTTGTGTTACAGAGCATAAAAGGAAGTTATGCTAGATAAGAAATAGGAAATATCATAAGTTCTCCACAACCTAGACACGTGTTTTTAAACTGAGTGGCTTTCTGGCAAGTCTTTCAAAATAATCTATCGTGGATACTCATAACTTTACCTCTTGGATGGGAACATACTAGAGAAAAGATGTGAGGCTGGAGTAGCTTCAGCATCTAACAAAGGAGTGGAAGAGGCAAAAAAGTGGCGAATACAGACTGAGCTCCAGCTTCTCCCAAGTTCACCGATAGTAATTCCGACATTTTGCTTGGGCTATAAGCCACTACCTCCCCTGCACTACACTCAAGAGTTCTCATGGACCATGCTACTGAGTGTTGTTCTAATGGGGGCTCAGGAAGAATGTACCTTGGGGTAATAATAAAGTTATATCATAGATTGGCTTTTGCCTCTTGAATTTTGTTTTTGTTTATTCAAGTACAACTTTACTTCTAAATGATAAAGAAGTCTAAGATCTTGAGCAAGTATATTTATTGGCTTTGGTCTCATTCCATGGTAAGTAAAGCATGATTTGGGGTGGTGTTTGGAAAACAAGAGGAATAATTTTTACCCCATGTGAGATAGTCTCAAGAAGACAATTTAATCACCCCAAAGGACCCGTACAAGGGCAAGCTTTAACTTTTGTCAGAATATTTTAAGAGTAGGCTGATTAAGAGTCCCTGGTGATTTCCTTAACTACTTTGATACTAACCATAGTGGTTTTTAAAATATCTGTTATTCTTGAAATATAGCTGCTTTTTTCTTTGTATTTTTCTTTTAAATGAGCAATGGCTGTACTTCTGTGAGAGAAAAACAAGTGATTCGCTTTAAATATTTAAAACACTCTACAGTATTTACACCAGAAACACACCAATATCAAATTGCATATTGATAAAATCTATAGGCAATATATGATATTACAGTGCCTTCTTGCAAGCTAGTAGAGTGGTTTCTGGTTGTACAGTCAGACAGACCTGAATTTGCATCCCAGTATGACCACTTAACATGTTAGGTAATTAAATTTTGTCGTTATCTCTTTCCAGTCTTATTTCTCCTGTCTGAAAAATGGGAACAATTATTTATTTAATCTGTTTTTTGCAAGACTTAAGTGAGATAAAGTGCTAATTACCTGGCACAATACATGGCACACAGCAGGTATGCAATGAAAAAATTATATTCATATATAAGAATGAAGGCATTTAGAAGTGTCCTTGAGCAGCCAATCCAATACATATAATTAAAAGAAGGAACTACTTTATGCACGCATTGTGATTTTGGGGTCCATGTGTTATTTTTATTATTCCAGGAAATACTCATGCACATAGAAAAAAAATTTTTTTTTCTGGTAGAAACTACCCAAATGTAAACTCTACAACAGAAGACACAATAATTGTCTTCTTTGCTGTTCTATCATTGACTTCTGAAAGAGCATTGGATACACAATAGGATCTCAACTAATAATTATGCAATGAAAAACAATTGATATCCATTTAGGGAAACCACCTAACCTAGACATATTAAATACATTTCAAACATGTGGTTCTTCATAAAACATTTCTTGTGAGTTAGCCTAAATTGTATTCTTGTGTATCAAAGTTTCCCTTCTCAAATGCTAAAGTTCACTTCAACCCCCAAAGGGAGACCCAATGGAAGCAAATTAGCAACACCACAATGTTAAATTCAGACTGATTTTAGAATACATGTAAATGAAGATGCATTTTCACTACAATGCTATATGCAGAAAATATAAAATATATTCTTAAGAAGGGATGTGTATATGATTTTTCTATTTTAAATTCATGTTTATAAAACGTAAATCAAAGCTGTATTTTTGGTAGTAGTTCAGAGTGTTAAGATGATTACAATAGGGAAACATCTGTATTGAATTGTAATACTTCACTATATTTCTCAGTACATATTTACCCATATCCAAATTTTCATATATTAAATCTAGTGAGGAAAATCTATTTTCAAAGCACTAGCATTTTCTATTTTATGTCAGCACTTTATTTCACTGTGGTGTTTCTCATATATATGAACCTGATATTGCCTACATTAAAAATAAAATATTTTAATTTGATCCATGTAAATGTATAAAACACAATCAATGGAGTTTTCCTGTTAGTCTAAGATTATAGTTATATTCCAACACTTTTAATGGTTAAATTATTTCCCAAGTTTATATGTTTGTGTTATTAAAGGGAAGTATTCTAATGTCCTAAATTAGTTGGATAGATGACACATTTTAATGACAAAACTATGTTAGCTCTCATGTTGAAAAAACTTAAAAATCTGTACCTTCTCCTTTTATCTAACACATGGTTATTTTCCATCTCCTTTTGAATTCTGCAAGATTTAGAAACATGCTTTAATATTTATCAAAGTATGTTGAGAATTTTTATTAATTATTTATTAGATTATCAAAATGGGGCAGCATATCAATATAATTAATAATGTACTAGAAGAGGAAAACCATTTTCTCTGAAAATCCTTGTCCATATGTTTTGTGCTTGGGGATGTATTCCTTTATAAAAATACAGTTAATCTTTTGCTTACTTCAACAAATTAAATGTTTAATGAAAATGTATTGCATGCTGAATATCACAGTACCAGGTACATAGTGAGTATTTGTGGCAGATCAGATAGCTGTCCACCAAATATGTGTTCACTTTCCATAATAGTGAGAGTGTGGCTGGAAAATTGCATATATGAATATATAACTAGTTCTCACAAAAAAATGAGTGGAAGTGATGTATGCTTCCACTTACAAATATGGTATATAAAACTCCCAAGTATATTCTTCTCTCCTTCTAACTGGCTGGTATAAAAAGGAACAACATGATAACTTCTGGAGTCACATGATGACATGGTAGAGACAAGATGGAAGAAAACTGGAAACACTACTTGAAGTAGAGCTACCTAACCAGGGACACTTGTAATGGATAAATCTGTTTGTGTGTGTTTACAGTTGGAGTGAGGAGTGGGTTGGTATAAAACTAAATTCTTGTCTTCCATAATAGGAAGTCAATAAAAATAACAATAATTATGTAACAATAAAAACAATAATAACATTAGCTCCATTTATTAAACACTTATAATTCACTATTCTAAACGAGGTAGATACATTAAATAGTTGAATTTTTACTACTCTGTGATGTAAGAACTCTTGTCATCACCATTTTATGAATTTATGAATTTGGAAACTGTTCATGCCCAGAAGGTTTAAATAAATTGCCCAAGGTCACGTAGCTAAAACTGAAGGATTTAGATAGAAACCCATGCTGGCTAACTTAAGTCTGAGTTTTTAAACACTACCCATATCAAAGCTTTGTGTTGCCTCACATTGCAAAATCAAGAAATAATAGAAAAAATATTAAAGAATATATAAGAATAATGTAAAAGAAGTGAAAATGTTTGAGTCTGCAGAAAGGAGTTTCAGGGCAGGGAGAGACTGAGCCAAATGACTGTGATTTCTCATTATAAGCTTGGTAAATTTTTTTTATTTCAACACTATGTAAATGTATCACTTTCAAAAATAAGAGAAAGGAGTATATTTCAAAATACAGCTTGTGTATATTTATTATGTTACATGACTTCTCTATAGTGTCCAAAATCCCACTAAAACATGTGGTTAGAAAATGAGAACAAATAAATGCTTACATAATAGTGGTGAGAGTGGACACCTTTGTCTTTTTCCTGATCTTAGAGGAAATGCTGTCAGTCTGTTTCTGCCTTGTAAATAAGTTCACTTGTCTTGTTTTATTTTAGATTCCTCAAATAAGCGAATCATATGATATTTGTCTTTCTCTGACTGACTTACTTCACTTAATATGATAATCTCCAGGTCTATCCATGTTGCTGCAAATGGCATTATTTCATACATTCTTATGGCTGAGTAATATTCCATTGTGTATATGTACCATATCTTCTTTATCCATTCCTCTGTCAGTAGACATTTAGGTTGCTTCCATGTCCTGGCCATTAAATATAGTACTGCAATGAACATTGGGGTGCATGTATCATTTCAAATTATGGGTTTCTCTGGGTATATGCCCATGAGTGGGTTTGCTAGGTTAAATGGTAGTTCTATTTTTAGCTGTTTAAGGAAACTGCATACTGTTCTCCACAGTGGCTGTACCAATTTACATTCCCACCAACAGTGTAGGAGGATTCTCTTTTCTTCACATCCTCTCCAGCATTTATTGTTTGCAGATTTTTTGATGATGGCCATTTTGACTTGTGTGAGGTGATATCTCATTGTAGTTTTGACTTACATTTCTCTAATAATTAGCGACGCTGAACATCTTTTCCTGTGCATCTTGTCCATCTGTATGTCTTCTTTGGAGAAATGTCTATTTACATCTTCTGCCCATTTTTTGATTTGGTGGTTTGTTTTCTTGATATTCAGCTGCATGAGCTCTTTGTAAATTTTGCAGATTAATCCCTTCTTGGTCACAACATTTGCAAATATTTTCTCCCATTCTGTGGATTGTCTTTTTGTTTTATTTATGTTTTCTTTTGCTGTGCAAAAGCATTTGAGCTTAATTAGGTCCCATCTGTTTATATTTGTTATTATTTGCATTACTCTAGGAGACAGATCAAAAAAGATATTGCTGAAATTTATGTCAAAGAATGTTCTGCCTGTTTTCCTTTAGGAATTTTAGAGTATCCGTTTTTACATTTAGGTCTTTAACCCATTTTGAGTTTATTTTTGTATATGGTGTTGAAGAATGTTCTAGTTTCATTTTTTTACATGTAACTGTCCAGTTTTCCCAGCACCATTTCTTGAAAAGACTGTCTTTTCTCCATTTTATAGTCTTGTCTCCTTTGTCATAGATCATTTGATCATAGGAGCGTGGGTTTATTTCTGGGCTTCCTATCCTGTTCCATTGATCTATATTTCTGTTTTTGTGCCAGTACCATACTGTTTTGATGACTTTAGCTTTGTAGTATGGTCTGAAGTCAGTGAGCCTGATTCCTCCAGCTCCGTCTTTCTTTCTCAAGATTATTTTGGCTATTCAGGGTCTTTTGTGTCTCCATACAGATTTTAAGAGTTTTTTGTTCTAGTTCCGTGAAAAATGCCATTGGTAATTTGATAGGGATTGCATTGAATCTGTAGACTGCCTTGGTTAGTATAGTCATTTTGACAATATGATTCTTCCAATCCAATAATACAGTATATCTTTCCATCTGTTTGTGTCATCTTCGATTTCTTTCATAGCATCTTATACTTTTGGAGTACAGGACTTTTGTCTCCTTAGGTATGTTTATTCCTAGGTATTTTATTCTTTTTGATGTAGTGGTAATGGAATTGTTTTTTTTTTTTTTTTTATTTCCCTTTCTGATCTTTCACTGTTCATGTATAGAAATGCAACAGATTAGTGGGTATTTATTTTGTATGCTGCAACTTTACTGAATTCATTGTTGAGCTCTAGTAGTATTCTGGTAGAATCTTTATGGTTTTCTATGTATAATATCATGCCATCTGCAAATAGTGACAGTTTTACTTCTTCTTTTCCAAGTTGGATTCCCTTTATTTTATTTTATTTTTTTCTTCTCTGATTGCTGCGGCTAGGACCTCCAAAACTATGTTGAATAAAAGTGGAGAGTGGACATTCTCATCTTGTTCCTGATCTTAGAGGAAATGCTTTCAGCTTTTCACCATTGAGTATGATATTATCTATAGTTTTGTCATTCATGGCCTTTATTATGCTGAGGTATGTTCCCTCTATGCTCATTTTCTGGAGAGCCTTTCTCATAAATGGGTACTGAATTTTGTCAAAAGGTTTTTCTGCATCTACTGAGATGATCATATGGGTTTTATTCTTTAATTTGTTGATGTGGTGTATCACACTGATGGATTTTTGGATATTGAAGAATCCTTGCATCCCTGGTATAAATTCCACTTGATCATGGGCTATTATCCGTTTAATGTATTGTTGTATTTGTTATGCTAGTAATTTGTTGAGGATTTTTGAGTCTATGTTCATCACTGATATTGGCCTGTAATTTTCTTTTGTTGTGAGATCTTTGTCTGGTTTTGGTATTAGCATGATGGTGACCTCATAGAATGAGTTTAACAGTGTTCCTTCCTCTGCAAATTTTTGGAGGTGTTTCAGAAGGAGAGATGTTAACTCTTCTCTAAGTGTTGGATTGAATTTGCCCGTGAAGCCAACTGGTCCTGGACTTTTTTTTGTTGGGAGTTTTTGTTTTGTTAACATCTTTATTGGAGTATAATTGCTTTACAATGGTGTCTTAGTTTCTGCTTTATAAGAAAGTGAATCAGTTATATATATACATACATCCCCATATCTCCTCCCTCTTGTGTCTCCCTCTTGCCCTCCTTATCCCACCCCTCTAGGTGGTCACAAAGCACCAAGCTGATCTCCCTGTGCTATGAGACTGCTTCCTACTATCTATGTATTTTACATTTATAGGGAGTTCTTTTTTTTTTTTTTTTATTCACACACACACACACTGTATTTTATTTTTACAAGACATAAATAGACTGACACCAAGCATTGTACATGGATGACCACAACAAAAGCAACACTGATTGCAATTACCAAACATGAAACACACTCATACTATGTCATAATATTGACATTCAGTCCAGTAATCCTCCACTGTAACAGCTCCTTTACTTTGCAGTGAAAATTGATTTGTATATTCTTTGCCTCTGAGTCCTTGTGGGATTTTTTTTTTTTTAAATTCAGACAGAAAGTCACAAAAATTATACTCATCCTCATCAGTTCACTCAGTCCCATGTAATTAATTTTTTTTTCATCTTGATCTTTTGTTAGCACTTTTATGAGTTCATCAGTTTTTCATTAGAGTTCTGAAAATGCTTATTCATTCAGTTCAGCAGTACAGTCAGTTACCAGAAACCTGTACTTGTCAGAGTCTTTTCCATGAATTTCTTGAAGATGAAACCCTTTTATAGGAACATATTTGCAAAATCATCAGAGTACACCCAGAACTGTCTGTAAATGACAAAAGACTTAAGAATGACCACGGTTAAAGATTTGATGAAAGTTCATAATAATGCAGTTGACAAGAAAATTAGTTATTTCTGAGATATACATTTTAAAGTAATAACTAGGATTATTACTTATAACATTATACCAGAACATATAAGATTTTTAGAAATTTCATGTAATGTCTGAAACATTTATATTAACATATTTCCATACATATTTCCATACAAATACAAATATAAGATTTTTAGAAATTTCATGTAATGTCTGAAACATTTATATTAACATATTTCCATACATATTTCCATACATTTTTCCATACAAATACAAATATAAGATTTTTAGAAATTTCATGTAATGTCTGAAACATTTATATTAACATATTTCCATACAAATAACCCAATGAAAGTTTAGTATTAGTTGTTTTGTTTGTTTTTTTTATACTGCAGGTTCTTATTAGGCATCAGTTTTATACACATCAGTGTATACATGTCAATCCCAATTGCCCAATTCAGCACACCACCATCCCCACCTCACCGCAGTTTTCCCCCCTTGGTGTCCATATGACCATTCTCTACATTTGTGTCTCAACTTCTGCCCTGCAAACTGGCTCATCTGTACCATTTTTCTAGGTTCCGCATACATGCATTAATATACGATATTTGTTTTTCTCTTTCTGACTTACTTCACTCTGTATGACAGTCTGTAGATCCATCCATGTCTCAACAAATGACTCAATTTCCTTCCTTTTTATGGCTGAGTAATATTCCATTGTATATATGTACCACAACTTCTTTATCCATTCGTCTGTTGATGGGCATTTAGGTTGCTTCCATGACCTGGCTATTGTAAATAGTGCTGCAATGAACATTCGGGTGCATGTGACTTTTTGAATTACGGTTTTCTCTGGGTATATGCCCAGTAGTGGGATTGCTGGGTCATATGGTAATTCTATTTTTAGTTTTTTAAGGAACCTCCATATTGTTCTCCATAGTGGCTGTATCAATTTACATTCCCACCAACAGTGCAAGAGGGTTCTCTTTTCTCCACACCCTCTCCAGCATTTGTTGTTTGTAGATTTTCTGATGATGCCCATTCTAACAGGAGTGAGG